>NC_083472.1:15921468-15943968 GCF_030014155.1 Tachysurus vachellii
ACCGCGGCGATTGGCCACTTGGTGGTGCTATAACGGAAAAATCACTAAAAACAGCCATTTTTAAACAAAAGCCCTCTAGCGCCACCAACAGTCCAAAAACCCAATTTTGTGCAAAGATTCTGATTCTGAGAAAGATTCTGATTCTCGCGGG
Organism: Tachysurus vachellii; assembly: GCF_030014155.1. Classification (NCBI taxonomy): domain Eukaryota; kingdom Metazoa; phylum Chordata; class Actinopteri; order Siluriformes; family Bagridae; genus Tachysurus; species Tachysurus vachellii. The sequence continues at coordinate 15,921,620 of NC_083472.1, forward strand.
TATTCTGATTACGTCACGTGTAGCCCCGCTCCCAAAATTAGCGAAATCAAAAAGTTAGCACAACATGGACATGTCATATATCAAAACACTCAGCACGATGAGGGGAACTGATGTCACGTGTAGCCCCGCCCCCAAAATTAGCGAAATCCAAAAGTTAGCACAACATGGACATATTACATATCAAAACACTCAGCAGGATGAGGGGAACTGACGTCACGTGTAGCCCCGCCCCCAAAATGAGCGAAATCAAAAGAGTTAGCACAACATGGACATGTGACATAATCATCAAAACACTCAGCACGATGAGGGGAATTTGCCACGTGCAAGCACATTCACATTTTCTTCAGGAAATGACTTGTGGGTCACTCGTTCTACATCTGGGTGCTTGTGTTTCTTCGCTTTATGGATATGACTTTGTTTATTTTAGGGAAAACTGGACAGATGAGTACTTCACATGACATATATTGTGGCACCCTCTGTAGCATGACATATGTAGCATGACATGACATATATTGTGGCACCCTCTGTAACTTGCGGGTCACTTTGTGTATGTGAAAATCCTTTAAGGCCTTAAACTCCCTAAAGGCCTTAAACGCTTGAACCCGGGAAATGCTGCTTGCAGCTTTAATTAAAATTATATTTGTACTTTAATTATAATGAACAGTAAATATAATTATTACATCCATGAGTGGGAAAAAAATTAGAAAATTATTTGATTGTACTTCACAAACATGCATGATTCACTTGCAGATGTACTGAAAACATTTAGAAATTATTTTGCATAGCAGCGCAGTAAGCACATAGTCATGGGGAGAAAAAAAATCAAAATTTTCATAGTATAGCATAGTTGCTTATAACTATCTTTATGTTCATAGTTTTTTCCTACTTTACAGCAATGTCCCTTATTAAAGGGTGTTCAGAATTTTTAGTTTTTATAATTTGAATTTAGATAAATGCAAACCATGGTGATGTGGTTGATTATTGTATTGTTCAAGCTGCTTTATGTAGCTTGTACATATATGTACATTGATCCTTTAGTGTCATCCTAGCGAACAGAACATTCTAAACTTGATGTGTCTGATGGTTAGTGCTCTGATGGTTCTCCTGTTCCTCTTCAAATGCTGTGTTCAGATAACCGTGATCCATTTTGCCTCTGTCTTGCTCTTCGGCAGCTAAAGTAATGGGGGAAAAACATACTGCATCATATATTTCAGTATAGTGTCAATATTTCATCAGTATTACTCTCTTAATGGAAATGCTGTCAATATTAGCCGATTCATTAACATTAAATGCTTATTCTGGGATATTGACTGATATTGAATATTAATAATAATTTAATGTTTTAATACTTAAAGTAAGTAAGTCATAGTTTTTACTTCATACATTTTATTTAGATTTTTTAAATACAACTATCAAATGTCTCTTCTTGGGCATGATATCAGTCAAATCTGTTTGCAGTTAAAGATAGATAACATAGTTGCGTTAAAATGAGGCTATTCAAATGTAGCATTTATACTTTACTCTTATTGAGTAAATTTATGCCTGAGCATTTTCTCTTTGAGTAAGGTCCTGAGGTTATATATACTTTTACTTAAGTATAATTTTCTATTTCTTTTTCCAACCAGATTCTAAATTGTTAGGTATATCGTATATTGTCAATTAATACAGCATATTATTATAAGGCCCACATGAAATTATGTACACTTACATTCAACAGTTTGGGTGTTTAAGCTTAGTCTAGCTTCTCCTTGTTGCTCTGGAGATCTGACCATACCTGATGAGTTGCCCAGTAAACCGGACACAGAGCTTGGATAAAATCTGACATCTGCTAGAGTTATGGAGGACTCCTGACCAGGTTTCAAAGCAGCCTTTTGTTAAAAGATAGGAACATCACTTGTGACTCATTTTATTGGTGATTGTGCTTTTAAACCGCTATCTTAATTTAACAGTGTTAAATTAACAGTGTATAAATTAAACTTACATCTTTTTTCAGGATGTCATATTTACACATTGGGCAGGTGTGGTGTTCCAGTAACCATGGTTCAATGCATGTTTTGTGGAAAATATGGCTTGCAGGGGAATAAAAGACCATAGAATTACAGAATCAACATAACATGTCACATAAAGCTGACATAATCACATAATAATTTTTAAGAAAAACTAGTACATATCAGTTCTCAAATTTTCAGATAATTTGTAAAGTTGTATAATGTGAAGCTGTTCTCTTTTTGGTTTCCCAAAACCATCATGAAGATAAGAGTAGAGCATTGTGCATCATCAGGACTGAATGTCAATCACTTAAGGTACTGACCTTAACAGGAATGGCCTGTAGTTAAGGGTATTATCTGTAACACCCCACTGACATCTGGGTTTACGGATGTGTGCTTCTGGGTTTTACCGTCAACTCTGTTGCACACTGATCCGTTTCTTTCATTGTTTGCCATTTTTGTGCATGGCCCATTGTTCTGTTTGTACTTACCACGCCATTATCTTCGCTACTTGCTACACTGATTATTGGATGTATTATTATTTACTGATTATCTTTGTTTGCTACATTTATGTGTTTGCCTGCTGTCTTTGGATTATCTGCCTTGGATTTACCTCAGCTGAATCCACCATCAGCTAATAATGAGCTACAAATTCCAGTCATTTCATGCCCTGTTTCCCTGAGAATCACAGCGGTGTACTGTCATCCCATTGAGAATGGCCTTATCTCCCACCAAACACCACCCCACACTATACAAATTAGAATTTTCACACAGAAAACATAGTCCTATTCATCACTACTTTACCAGGTAACCTGGGCTTCCCATGGCTCTGCGAGCACAACGCTCAAATATCATTGGCTAATAAGGAACTCATCTGCTGGTAGCCCCATTGTATCAAGCAGTGTCTCAAACTCACCCACAAACTCCCATGACAAACTACCTCCATTGAGAGCCCCACTACACAGAATGTCAACATACCCTTTGTTTACCATGACCTGAGGGAGGTGTTAGTAAAGCACGTCCCTCCCAGCTACTCCTTCACCGACCCTGGGACTGCAACATTGACTTACTGCCAAACATTTCCCCTTCTCTAGGCCAGAACTAAAGCCATAGAGTACTATATAGAGGAGGCTCTGGCAGCAGGCTTTATCAGACCCTCTAACTCTTACACAGCAGCCTGATTATTTTTCGTGTCAAAGAAAAAAGAAAGGGGTGGCCTGAGGCCTTGTATTGACTATCAAAGACTGAGTGTCAGGATCTAGCCCGGACGTTTCCCATGTGCCCTTTGTTTACATTTTGTGTTCACGCGTCTGCCACGCCCTTGTCTATTTCTTCCCGCCTTGTCTTCAGTATTTAGACATGCCGTGTTGCCTTTAGCAGTGCAGAATCCTTGTTATTTGTTTTGTCATTTGTTTTGTCTGTGTTTGGTTTTGTTTTTTATTAATTATTAATTATTTTATTAATTTTTTTTTTACTATCTGCATTTGGGTCTGTTTTTAACCCCGGTTTTCTGACAGAAGGATTCTGCCACTCTCAGACCCAGCGGGATTGCGTCTAGCCTGGCACTGGATTATTATGAGAGCATTTTTTTGATCATTCCATTTTAATCCCTGAACTTGGACTTTTGTCTTTTTTGGTGGACATTCCTCTGAATTTGTTCTGGTGGGGGAAGCCGCCTCACTTCTTGCCTACAGAGGATATCACCGGCCTGATTTTGCTTTTTGCCCCCTTGGATATTTGTTTTTTTTAATATATATTTGTTGACTTTTTGCTCTGTGGAGGAGGAGTTTATTTTCCTGCCCTCCCCCTTTCTGGTTTCCGAGACATGGGTCTGGGACATGGAGCTTCCTCCATGTCTGGTGCCCGCATTCTCCACCAGTGTAGCACACTCTGCATGATGGGACACCGTGAGGTGGCTTTATTTTACTTTAAGGTACAGGTGCAATTTCAGTGCAGCCAAAACCCCTGATAAGGTGAAAACAAACTTGTCCCTCCTTTTCCAGGGTGATAGGGGTGCTTGTGCAGGGATCCAGGGTCCCAGCCTAGGCAGCATGACGGTGGACTGCAGTAGCGAGGTGAGGCAGTCCTCTCCAGGAGCATGGCTCAGTCTTAGCAGGCAGGCAGCGTGTCCTATGAAAGCAAATCTGTCCAGGAGAGAGAGCGGCAGCACATTAGTAAACCAATTTCTTCACTCTTACTTCTCTCTAGCCGCTGAGCCTGTCTCTCCACTGTGTTGCACAGCCAGAGGGTGAGTGCCACAGCGGTGCTCCTGATTGGCTCCCGCTTTTTGTCTGGAATTCTGTCGCCCCACCTTGATACAGCGTGCTCAGTTTGGTGCTGAATCCTTTTTAGCGCTTTGTCAGCGGCGCTGTCCATGGTGCTAAACCGCCGCCTTTTTCTTCTGGGTTTTTTAGCCTTTCGGGGGCGAGGAGCAGTACTTTGGCTGTGGCGGGTCGACGGTGCCTGCTCCGCCGTCACAAGTTCTACTGAGAATGCTATATTCTAAAACAATACAGACACACTGTAAGGTCTATTTTAATCCAATGAGTATCATCTGTGTATGCCTGGCTTGCATACTTCCCACAGCACAGCTTCCAACCTGGTGTTATTTCATGCATGGACATGCCCAGACTGTTCATGGGACTCATACAGAAATGAATAGCAGCCAAAAGTCTATAAGGAACATCTGCCTTTGATTTATTAAAGCTGTGTACTTTGATAATATAAACATATACATAAACCTGTTAACTGCAATTTAAAGCTATTTACTTGCTTGCTTGTTTACTTTCTGTTTAAAATGTTTTTAAAATTTCAGAACCTCCTATACTGTTTATATATATATATATATATATATATATATATATATATATATATATATATATATATCCAATTAAAGAAAATCTTTGATTTTTTTTCAGGCTTTTAAACATCACTGTATAAGTAAAAAAAAATTTTATATAATATCTTTTGGAGAAAAGTAGGATTTGCTAACATACTAACTGTTCTATAAACATACAGTTGTGCTCAAAATTATTCATACAGTTGGTATTTTTATGGTGTTTTTGAGATGTCTTCTGTGATGAATAATAATTCCCTAGGTCCAATTCTCTGGCAGGTTGAGCTTGGGTGTTGATAGGCTAGAACATGTTGTTGGTGTTTAAGGTGTCAGCCCTTTCCTGGCTCAGGTCTTATTTGACAGATCGCTATCAGTTTGTAGATCTAAATGGTGACTGCTCTAAACAAACTAAGGTAATGTTTGGTGTTCTGCAAGGTTCTGTTTTAGGCCAATTGCTTTTCTCCCTATATATGCTACCCCTTGGTGAAATTATTCGTAAACATGGTATTAGCTTCCACTGTTATGCTGATGACACGCAGCTATATGTTTCAACTAAGTCAGATGTGAGTCACCAGCTTAATAAGATTGAAGATTGTGTGAAAGACATCAGACAATGGATGCTTACTAACGTCCTTCTGATTAATTACATCTTACATCAATACAACATTTGTTTGACTGTATTTTTATAATCACACCCTCCAGTGCCACCCATATGAGGATGTGTTCCCCTTTGAGTCTGGTTCCTCTCAAGGTTCCTTCCTTTACCGTCTAAGGGAGTTTTTCCTTGCCACTGCTGCCTGAGTAACCCCAGACTTGCTCATTGCTAATTCTGACAAGACAGAAGTGTTTTTAGTAGGACCACAGGCCAGAAGTAAGCTTTCTGATTACAGATTAACCCTGGATGGTCTTTCTATTACATCATGTGTAGCAGTAAATGACCTTGGTGTGATTATTGATACTGGTCTCTCATTTAAAGCTCACATTAAAAATATCAATAGCCTTCTTTCATTTCAGAAATATTGCTAAGATAAGAAATATATGATGTCATTACATTATGCAGAAACACTAGTTAATGCATTTATTACCTCTAGGTTGGATTATTGTAATACTTTACTGTCTGGATGTTCCAGTAGGAGCATAAACAAGCTCCAGTTAGTCCAGAATGCAGCAGCTAGAGTCCTAACTAGAACCAGAAGATATGAACACATCATCCCTACCTCATTGCATTGGCTCCCAGTCAAGATTCACATTGATTATAAAATACTATATACTAAAATACTAATATACTAAACCATAAAGCACTTAATGGTCATGTGCCATAGTAAATGAGTGATCTTTTGTATTTTTATGATCTATCACACCTACTTTGATCAAAAGGTGCAGGCTATTTGGTAATACCTCAAGTACAAAAGGCTACAGCAGGGGTCAGAGCTTTTTCTTACAGAGCCCCACAGTTGTGGAACAGCCTTCCAAGTTATGCTAACATAGCTAGTTTTGCCCTTGTCTGTCTGCTAGCCCCTGTCTGCACTTTGCACTCTGCACATAATTTATATTGTCCGTTACCTGATTAGAATCATACCTAAGAATCCCCCCCCCTTCCTCTCTCTCTCTCTGTGTGGAGCTATATATGAAGCTCTCGAGATCCCACTTTGTCAATCCTAACTCCCCTGGTTTGACCCGGTGGTCACCCTGCCCGTTTGATCTGTATGGTTAGCCAGTGTCTCATGGGATTGTTGTGGATAGAGGCCCCCGGAGACTGTCATGACTTCGTTGCATCAGTCAGCTGAATGGTCTGTTCTTTATCAACAATCATTTGAAGACTTTGACAGGAAGGAATTAGTGTTGGGTCCATGGTGAAGTTTGCACTGACCCATTAGTTCCTCATGAGCTCTCATTTGCACTATTATAAGCTGTTGTAGAAATGACATTATTTACATTTACATTATTTACTGTCCAGTGCCACCCAAATGAGGATGGGTTCCCTTCTATCCTGGTTCCTCTCAAGGTTTCTTTCTCATATTATCTCAGGCTCCATCTTGCTCATTAGGGATAGGGATAGATATATTTAAAATGAATCTTTAAACTTTAAATGTATGTATTAATTTATTTTAATAATTTATTTTTTCTTCTTTTTACAAATAACTATACAAATAAATTTAATTTGAATTTGAACCACCAATTCTTAGCGGAATGTGGTCGTTTTGTGATCTTCTGAAGTCAACAACCATCTCTGTAGTTTTATCAACATTCAGAGACAGGTTGTTGGCTCTACACCAGGCAGTTAGATTTTGCACCTCCTCTCTGTTTGCTGACTCATCATTCTTGCTGATGAGACCCACCACGGTCGTGACATCAGTGAACTTGATGATGTGGTTCCGTCTGTGCATTGCTACACAATTATGAGTAAACAGCAGTGGACTAACCACACAGCCCTGGGGGCACCAGTGCTCAGTTTACTAGTGCTGGAGATGCTGTTCCTGATCCTGACTGACTGAGGTCTGTCAGTCAAGAAGACCAGGATCCAGTTGCAGAGGGAGGTGTTCAGGCCTTCTCAACTTCTCAATCAGGTGCTGAGGGATGATTGTGTTGAATGCTGAATTGAAGTCTATGAACATTCGTACATATGTTTTTTTATTGTCCAGGTGAGTGAGAGCTAAATGAAGGGTCGTGGCAATGGCATTGTCCATGGAGAGGTTTGTTGAAGATGTCAGTCAAGACATAGGTTAGCTGTTCTGCACATTTCCTGAGCACCCTGTCAGGAATGCTTTAGCCTTCCGTGGGTTAACTCTGCATAGAGTTCTCCTCATGTTGGCCATGGATAGACAGAGTACCTGTTCATTGGGGTAGGTATGGTCTTCCTCGCTGATATGTGGTTCTGCACCTCAAACCGAGCGTAGATGTCATTTAGCGCATCTGGGAGGGAGGCATCACTATCACAGGCAGGTGAAGCTATCTTGTAATTAATGATTGCCTGTATGCCCTGCCACATGCGCTGGGTGTCTCCTCCATGTTTACGGAGTCCACATTGGTTGCAGCCTCCCTGAAGATGTTCCAGTCAGTACACTCAAAGCAGCCCTGAAGAGCAGAGGTAGCTCCTGCTAGCAAGGTTTTCACCTGCTTCAGAACTGGTTAAGAGCATCAGAGTTGTCCATATGCAGGAATTAGCATAACAGAGATGTGGTCTGAGTAGCCAAGGTGGGGGTGGGGGTCGTGTTTTCCCCTCTCTTTGCAAAGTCCACATACATGGAATTTAGCAAGCACTGATTTGAGAATTCAAATCAGGGTGAACATTCTGCAGATCACTAATAGCCCCATAGAGCTCACACAGAGCCTCTTTAGCATTAGTGCTGGGGGGAATGTACACTCCGACAATGAAAACAGTGTTGAATTCCCACTGTAAAGTAAACTGGCCTACATCTAAAACACTCCCCTAGTGATGAGCAGTAAAAAGAAATAAGCACAGAGTTCTTACACCATTCCATGTTGATGTAAACACACATCAACCCAGCGAGCTTTACCGCACAGAGTTGCATTTCTGTCGGCATGAAACGAGGTGAGCCCATTTAGCTGAATGGCGGCGTCCGGAACTTTGCCATGTCTCTGTGCAAATATACATATAGCAGTCCCCAAACTCTCGCCATGTAATCTGCTCTAATCAGATGTAGTGTAATTTATTGTCCAGGGAGCAAACATTTGAAATCCATCTCTAACCCCAGCTTTTTGCTCCACACTGTGTCAGGTCTTCATTCACCAATTTGACTACTACATTTTTTTAGTCAAGCCATTTATTAACTGGTTCATGGCCAAACTGGTAAAGTGTTTGGTGAACTGGGATGTTTGGATGTTGTGGCATAAAGGAATTAATGTTAAAACTATAATGAATTCATAAATTATGATGGTGCTTTTAAATTTCCCAAAAGCTCCTTTTTCACAATTACACAATTGCACTTGGCTATATACAGTTATAGAAATGAAATTATTTTTAATCACATTTTTTGGTCTCATCCAGATGAGGGTGCATTCCCTTTTAAATCTGGTTTCTATATAGGAACTAGAAAGAAACCTATATAGAGGTTTAAAGTGCTTTACAATATCTATTGTGTCATAAGTTTACATTTTTATGACATGAAAATGTAAAAATAATATATTTCCTCTTCCTATACATAGCCAGAGTAGCTGAGACTTTTCCCACTTAGAATAGACAACCAAATAATGACAAATAATAACATGGCAGAAATATTATGGAACAAATAGGCATTCAATTTCTGAAAATGAATGAATCCTTTAAAAAAAAAAGGATAGCATTAAAAAAAAAAAAGCATTTATATTTTAAGATGTATGATAATTTAGGCTATGATGTGGATCAAAACTACAAGTTATTATAATGAGCCTAATATGTATAAAACACATTTTAGATCACGAAATATTAAATAAAAGTTTCTTCTATGTATTAAATGCATATATAATAAAAAATAAACACAAATTCTTATTTTATCAACAGATAATTTATCACTAGGAATATAGTTCCATACTGTCCATCATGCTAAAGTACAAGCAGATAACTAATTTTTTTTTTTTTTGTCTCTGAGTTACTGGGGAACCATGAATAATTTGAAGAACTCATTTAAACATCTGAATTTAACAGATGTCATGGAGCTTTGTAACATTCTGCAAAAAAGGTCCCCAAAATGACAAATTATAACTTTTCATGGTAGATTGAGAGAAGGCCATCCCCTTCATAAGGAGATAGGATAATGTACATGTGCTGTAATGTATATGTATATAATGTATAGGCTTCTTCTGTAATATTACCTTTAGAAAACCATTCTAGGCAATTTAGGCTTAGTGGAGTATCACCAGGAATGATAATTAAGTCTTATCTCTTGCCCTTTGTTACTTAACTATGTGTGTATATGAAAACTCTTGATTTAATAGAATGTTCCGATATGGGATATAATAAAATATACCAAGGTAACTGAGATAAAATTAGTGAGTAGTGGTAGGTCAATGGTTAGGCCATTGAACTACTATTGAAAGTCCATGAATTCAAATCCCACTCCCACTGCCAAGCCAACCACTGCTGGGCAGCTGAGCAAGTATAAATGAGATATATGTGTAGCAGTAGTATGAATAAGATAAATAAACGTTGCTCACAATAAGGGTGACTGTCAAGTGCTGTAAATATAATGAAACTTTTCATTTTTTTGTTAGAGCAAAGCATTCTCTAATGTTTAACCATTGACTACCTGCAAGGCAGAGTTGTCACGACATCACACCTCATAAAGGAATCTAAGCAAACAACACAGGTGCACTCTTCTGCTTCAACTTCCTGCAAACACATTTATTATTATTATTATTATTATTATTACTATTATTATTATTATTTCATAGTATAATCTAATTTTATACTCATAAGATATTACTTAGTAACTTGATAATTAACTATTGCAGTTAGAAAGTACCGGATCGGTCCGCCAAAGGATCCGGACTTCTAATTTGGCAACAGCATTCTCTGCCACTTTTTTAAGCTTTCTCTGTAAAATTATTAAGAGAAGATGAACTTATTGATATTGTCATTCATTCATTCATTCATTCATTCATTCATTCATTCATCTTCTACCGCTTATCCGATTGATATTGTCAATGGCTGTATAAATTTAGACACTCAATCAAATTTTTTAAAATGTAATTATTATTTTTTTTATAGATAAGTTGCTTAATGTTTAAGTATGTTTTTATCTTGGAATTTAAAGAGTACAAATAACTATATTATTTAAAAGCTATAAGGAAGTAGGCTGATGAACTTTGCCCATAAATAGCTAGTAAAGTAAAGTACTTGTTTGACAAAACAATTGATTCTGCTGAAATGATGGTAAGAAATGATGCTGATTTCCTGAACAAACAAAATTGTTAATACAAGGTATAATCCTCCAACTTTAAATCAGGAATCTAATATACTGTACATTCACAACTATTTCCGTGCATGAAAAATCACCATTTTTTGACTGTATGATGAATTCTGTAAACATAGAAATTATGTAAAAAGAAAAAGTTCACAAATTACAAGCTCAGTCTAAAACTGATATGTATCAGAAAAAAAATTATTAATTAACTTAGATTAGATATATTTTATCCTAATTGTTCATCTAAAAGCTGGTAAATGCCTAACCTGCTGGATCCGAAGCTGGCGGTTTTGGTAGAACCGGCTAATGACTACAAAGGTGAAGTAGCCCATAATGATGGCTGTTATACCAAAGAAGATGAAAGACATGATGTAAATCCAAAAAGGGTTCCAGGGACCATGTTGGCTAGCCACTGCTATGCTCATATAGACCTCAATCCCACTCTCAATAAGGTCTGTGATGTCTCTGCCCAGGATATTTCCAATCATGATTGCCACTATGTTGGCAGTTCCTGTTAAATAAAAATAAATTGTTCAGACCAGAACACAATTATATTGACAACTGTAACCTGCTATCTTATATATAACACCCCCCTAGTAGGTTTCAAGGTAAATGAGGACATAGAAGGCCAGCTAGGAATAATAGAGCTTGGCTCATTTTGAATTATTTGTTTTTTATCTGCAAGTGCTCAGTAAGTAGTCTTCTGTGTCCTATAGATGATTCCAAATCTCTCTGGTTTCATATTAGACAGCAGATCAGCTTTGCAAGGGAACCACTAGGGTGTTGTGTCCCCTGGGAAAGGCAAGTTTCTTGCCACCACCAAGTTCCCCCCCACCAAATAAAAAACACATAAATTCAACACATACTTAGAACAAAATTATGGAAAAGGAGATATATAAAAAATAAAGCACAGCAAAGAACTGTTGAGCTGGAACTGTAAAATATATGTAGCAAATATATGTACAAATATGCTGTTGTACAAACAGATATTAAAACCTGATTCTTAACCCCAGGTCATCTAAGCACTGGATTAGAAAAAGAGCTGCCACACCTGCATGAGACATTGTGTTTGTCCCATTTCCAGTTCCGTCAAGATTGTAAATAACTACAGCCGATGCTCCCTGTTGCTGTGCGGCTTGAATTTTCGCAGCATGCGTACAGTTGCCTCTTTTGATAAGAGCTATCCATGGATCCTCCTTAATATTAAATGTGGTATTTGGATGGCAGGCCAGTGCATCTAATTTTGGGAGCACCACAAATCCAGAGGCTTGTTTCAAAGGTGTTTTAGACCCATACACTCCACACTCACACACACTTATCATCGTTTGGTTAGTCGCTGGGCTCAAATAGTGCACCTCTACATATGCAGTCCAAAATATCATAGAGGAACCTGAATGAACCTGAGACTGAATAACCCACAATGACAGCCAAGTCCAAATGAACCCATGTGTTACTCTGTAGTCCCTTCTCATTTTCCAGAGGCAGGTAAATAATCCTGAGGCTTTTTGTAATGTTGCACAGTGTCTATCTGTACTTGTAGATAATTGGATATTCCTTGAGGTAATCCAAGATTGCTCTACGTCATTTGGAGCAGGTCTTATCATTCTGGACCTTGAACATTGGCTGAGCATTTATTTGAATAAGATTCACAGTGCCCTACCCATTCCATGTTGGTGAAAAAATACATGCTTTAGAGGGGAAATCAAATAAAATAAAAATCTTTTATAGTACTTTAGCACAAGAAAGTTTACAGCACAATTTTAACATTTAAAATGTGGGGTTTAAATAACTAAATAAATTGAGGCGATTAATTAGAAGAAATGGGGGCACAGTGGCTTAGTGGTTAGCACGTTCGCCTCACACCTCCAGGGTTGGGGGTTCAATTCCCGCCTCCGCCTTGAGTGTGTGGAGTTTGCATGTTCTCCCCATGCCTCAGGGGTTTCCTCCGGGTACTCCGGTTTCCTCCCCCGGTCCAAAGACATGCATGGTAGGTTGATTGGCATCTCTGGAAAATTGTCCGTAGTGTGTGATTGTGTGAGTGAATGAGAGTGTGTGTGTGCCCTGCGATGGGTTGGCACTCCATCCAGGGTGTATCCTGCCTTGGTGTCCGATGACGCCTGAGATAGGCACAGGCTCCCTGTGACCCGAGGTAGTTCGGATAAGCGGTAGAAAATGAATGAATGAATAAATTAGAAGAAATTTGTGGTAAAGTAACAATAGGTATTCTGCTGTCCTCTTATGTCCTAGATAGGTGATGTAAATTAAATCAGCTGGCAAATACAAGTTAAGATGATATTATTGATCTAAAATAACAACTGAAATGTTAGGATAAATATACTGTAAGAAAATATTATCCTGTGAAAGTTTAGAACTTATTATTTTTCAATTTGTAAAGTTAAGAATAGAGTGGAACAGCTAATCCTGGCTTGCATGGCTAGTATACCACTGACACCTAAAAACAAATATTAATATCAAAATGCATAAATATTTTCCTTTATACAGCTGCAGTAAATAAATTAATAAATAGATATATTTTCAGGGAGAGCTTGACAGTGCCTAATAATGATGTTGGATTTTGCTAACTCTTAGCAAAAGAGTTAGAAGCTCGTCTGTCTGTAGAGATCATCAAGAGCAACAAATTTCTTGGTGTTCATCTAGTGGAGAACTTCACCAGGTCACTCAACACCAGCTCCATCACAAGAAAGCCCAGCAGCATCTCTACTTCTTACGAAGTTTTACAGAGGGACCATTGAGAGCATTCTAAGCAGCTGCATCACTGTCTGGTTTGGGAACTGCACCATTTTGTATCACAAGACCCTGCAACGGATAGTGAGGACAGCTGAGAAGATCATTGGAGTCTGTCTTTCCTCTATCATGGACATTTACACCACACGCTGCATCCGCAAAGCCGACAGCATTGTGGATGTCCCCACACACTCACACACACTCTTCACCCTCTTGCCATCTGGAAAGAGGTACCTAAGCATTCAGGCCCTCACGACCAGACTGTGTAACAGTCTCTTACACAAGTCATCAGACTCCTGAATAACTGAACTGAACTGAACTGTACTGAGCACAACACACACACATCAACTGTATGGAGTGCACAGACCTACAACAAATACACACACTTCCAATATACATCTATCAAACTGTTTACATGTTGTTTTGCACACATGCTGTCTTGCATTTCAGTTGAATTGAGCTGTTTTGCACAATACTTTACAATACCTCATGTAACTGCTGCTAAAATACTGTGTTCATTCCAGTATTTCTGCACACACAATATTGTTTGAACATACAGTATTTACACTGGTCGGTGCTGTTTTTGTTTATTGTCTTTTTTGAAATGTCTTGTATTGTTTTTTTGCCCTGTCTTTTTGTCTTTTGTCTTGCACTGTTTGCACCAGGTTGCACAGATGCACTTTATGTGGCTGGGATTACTTACTAAGTTTTTAGCTCTGTCTTCCTTTTATGTAGCACCATGATCCTGGAGAAACGTTGTCTCATTTTATTGTGAACTGCAACAGCTATGTATGGTTGAAATGACGATAAAAGCTTCTTGACTTTACTTGACTTGAGTTGAGTCACAGCAGATCTTAGCTGAACAGGCTACTGATGACTTTGATTATTATGTAATAATATAAGATAAAATGATTGATGAATAGTTTTATTTAAAAAGTATTTATTTCCAGAGGAGAAAGCAGTTCCTGGAAAAGAATTGTAGGGGAGAGACAGCCTAATTTTTATTTTTTAGTTTCTAAATACAATGGTATGACAAATCTTCCTGTCTATACTGGTTGCCATACCAACACTGTGTGTAAAAAAATCACACTAAAAGCGAAACAATTTTGGACGATATTAAGGAAAGATCATATTACTGTAGTGTAAGTAAACTTTTAAACATAAAAGTTGCTCGCAATAGTTCTCTCAGATATAAACCTTTAAATGCATATATAAAATGCAGAATTTATAAATGCAACTCGGTTCAATCCAATTTAATTCAATTTATTTGTATAGCACTATTTGTATAACAATTAACAGTGTCTCAAATCAGCTTTACAGAAGTATAGAAAGAGAATAAAAATTTAAAAGTTTCAAATTAAATGACTATTTATCTCTAATGAGCAAGTCTGCGGTGATGTTGGCAAGGATAATCTCCCTGAGATGATATGAGGAAGAAACATTGAGAGGAATCATGCTCAGAAAGGAACCCATACAACGGTTTATAAAGTAGTTGTACAACCAGGAATTCCTGAGGAATTAATAGGTCAGTTAAAAATAAACCTCCACTGTGTATTATATGTGGCATGAGAAACTAGCCAAGAAAAACAAAAATGGGGTGTACCTGCTGCTGTTTTGTGAATCACACAACACTAAGTAATGGGGAAAAGTCAATCACAGCTGTTGCTAGGAGCCATACATTGTGTAGCTGTCATGTACGCTCCATAGAAGCACTGTCATCAAACTGAAGAATAAAATTTTTTATTCATAAAACAAGACCACATATTTGTACCAGACATATGTAAAAATAATGTGAAAGAATAAAATGCTTTGAAACCTCAACTTTACTTTATAACTGAAGAGATAAGTTTTGCGTTGCTTCCGGGTATGTATACAAATATGGAATTGAAATATGATAGTGAATTTAACCTCTTCCAGAGGAGGAGCTTCATATGTAAATCAGGTTCATAAACATATAAATCTTTAATGTATCTACACATGCAGCATACCACAACAATGGGAAGAAACTCAACTATTAAAAAGAAACACTATTTTCACATAAATAATGCAGAATTCCAACATCAAGCATTTAAATGGACAGAACAAAAAACTTCGTAAACATGCCATATGTAGGAAATTTGACTCCTGTATTCATCCATTACAGGACACAAACACAATCTTGGTTGCAATAGAAAGCTGAGATTCTACAGAATCTAATGATAATCACTGACAAAAACAGAGCAGCCATGACACTAAATTTGTCTTACCTGGTGTTTCAGGATTAGAAATCATATTCCAGGAGAAAAATCAGGTCGATTTATAACATTTATCTGTCTGCTGCTAAAAGAAACTTCTGCTTATTGTCTCTGTTTTGTCTCTGTCCCTGTCTCTGTAAGAGACTTACAAAACCAAGAAGTCTATTGGCCATCATTCTATGGGGCAGTGGTGGCTCAACTGGTTAAGGCTCTGGGTTGTTGATCGGAAGATCGGGGTTCAAGGCCCAGCACAGCCAAGCTGCCACTGCTGGGCCCTTGAGCATGGCCCTCAACCCTCCCTGCTCCAGGGGCGCTGTATCGTAGCTGCCCCTGCACTCTGACCCCAACCTCCTCAGTTGGGGTATGTAAAGAAAAGAATTCCACTGTGCTATAATGTGTATGTGGCGATAATAAAGGCTTCTATGCCCCCATTCTTCTTCTTCTTCTTCTTCTTCTTCTTCTTCTTCTTCTTCTATTGGCTTAGACCTTTTGATAGGTGGGTCATACATGAAAATACACTGAGCCGATGTGGTATGTTTTGAATCCAGTGCTGAGCTATGTAAAAAGACTGGCACAATTCGAGTTTGTCTTTTTACTGTATATGTTTAGTGGTGGGTAGATTCCAAAACAAATAGTAAATATTTCTAATATTATATTAATATTATTATATATTATAATACAAAGTATTTGTATTATAATATATATATATATATATATATATATATATATATATATATATATATATATACAAATACGAAGTATTTGTACTCCGTTACTGTACTAGAAATTCGCGAGAAAGTAGAAATTTCACGTATCTGTACTTTACTTCGCTATTTTAATTTATGTCAACTTTCACATGTAGTGGAGTAAAAGTGAAAGTTGACATAAATTAAAATAGCGAAGTAAAGTTCAGAGTGCATTCAGAGCTGGAGGCATTTATCTATAACGTTAATCCGCGGAAAGCCGCAAAGAAGGCAACCAAAAGCAGTGAAATGTCACTATTCTTATTACCAGAGTTGATAGCACAAACAAAATATTAATGCAAACAATCCATTCAATACTAAATAAAAATAACATTTATTGATTTGGTCTTTGTCTTGTGAATATTTTTTATTAATGACTGCATTCATTGGACACACTGTTTGTAGAGAATGCACACATACATGAACTGATTTGATTCAAAACTGGCATCATTACATCATGCATCATGCATAAAATTTGCCATTTAATAATACCATAACTTTTGGCTTACTATGTAGTCATATAATATATAATATAAAACTCTTCTTGTTTTAAATTCTCACTGAGGGCTAAAACCCCTAAAGAGGAAATCCTAGAACTGCCCCTGCTCTTATGCCTACCGAAAATCATTGAAATTTTACTTGTTACTTTTACTTCAAATACTTAAGTACATTAAATATCAGAAAATTACTTTTGATACTTAAGTACAGTATATATCATATACTTTAAGACTTTTACTTGAGTAATAAGTTTAAAAGGTAACTTTCACTTCTACCAAAGTCTTTTTCTAGTACAATACTTGTACTTTTATTCAAGTATTGCTTTTTAGTACTTTATACAACACTGATTATATCTAATAACTTTAATATCTCTGATACACAATAAATCAAACTTGAAAAAGTTAATGGTGAGATGAAGTTCTCAGAGGATCTTCAAACTTATCAAAATTAATATTAAAGTCTCCAACAATTACTGGTTTGTCTAAAGAAATACCTACAGTAGGTATGAATTGAAATCTGCAAATCCATAGAGAAATTCTGAATATGGTTCCAGATATCTGTAAATGACAGTTAGAGAAATTGACTCAGTAGACTGATGTATATAACTTTGTTTTATGTGATAAACCCGTTTGGTTTAATGCATGTTTCTGTTAAGCATAGAACACTAAACTTCTGATTAGTAATTTCATTAACAATAAATTCTTTAAAGGCAAGAGATAATTTATTTAACAGTCCCAGATTTAGATCAAAGGTGCTGGCTGTATTCACTATGATCTAAGTTTATACTAATAAGGTTAGTAAAACAAATTTTCTGTGTTTCTAGATTTTTGTTTAGCTCTGGAAACAGACACATATTGTGAACCCTGGGTGATGACTAGAAGACAGTTGGATTAGCCTGCTTATCTGCTCCCTTGCTCTTGCACTGGATTGTCACTGATTAACTAGACCTGTTCTTAAACTATGTGCTATGCTGCAAGAAATGGGATGGACACCGGACATTGCCTTAGCTAACTTACACACCTCTACAATATTACTCTTAGTAACCTCTGACTGACGAAGGCGTATATCGTTAGCTCCTACATGAAAACTACCTTCAGGTTAGGGTTAGGGTTAGGGTACCTATGCTTGCCTAGGACCCAAAGATTACCTGCTATGTCCGGCACCCTGGCTTCACCATACACCTAACCACTGCTGCTGGGGCCTCTAAAGGCCTAGCTAATTTCACATGCCTTAAGATGAAGTCTCCTATAATCAGAACTCTTTCAGGTTTCTCAGTGGGTGCTTCAGTGAGGAGAGCAATCCTGTTAGACAAGTTAAGCAGAGAGGAGTGGTACTCCTGTGGCAAGCTTTTGCATTAGCTTTAGCTTTGCGACTATGCCACAGAGTTGTCACCCATTCACACCGGTGTACGGGCTCTAATGCTGAAGTCGGGGAGTTACTATCTCAAATACACCATAAACAACACATAAATACATGGAAACCAAAATGCGACATACAACAATGATGGACAAAGACAGATACAAAGGGGCAGGTTTAAATATAACAAAACATTAGGAATAGCGTGAAACAGGCAACAACAATGGGAGAACACATAATGTTAAATGAGCTAAAATTCCTGCCAGCACCCCCTCTGGTGGTCTGGCAGTGAACTGTTCCAGTACTTCCTTACAAATATTTATGTACCTGTAAAATTATGAAGAAAAACATTCCATCTCCTCTTAGTATGTTTGACTACTTCATAAAGCATAGTCCAGCTGGAGCTGGTAAATCTCTAGATGCCTCAGGATCCTCAAATGGTTGGCCTCATCTCAGTGAAGTTCCAAATTCTTCATGGCACAGAAGACAATTGCAGCTGGTACAGTTTCTGGTTGCCTCAGAATGGGTAGAAAGAGAGAAACAGTGGAGATGAATTAGCTGCTGTTCATAACATTATCAAGTACCAGATGATAATGTTCGTGTATTAGAGCACAAGATTAGGGGAAGTATTATGGTGTACATCTGACTAAAGAGATAAGTTTACATTTAAACCGGGAAAATGTGTCTGTATTTGGTTTTGATGAAATATATAACTGGGTATCATCAGCATAACAATGGTAACTAATCCCTTGCATTCTAATGATGTTCCCTAGATAGTTAATCTGAGGCACCACTGCAACAGGGTTGCCAAAGTTTTAAGAAGAAAAAAATAAAAGCTTCTGGAGCTAATTTTCTCAGGAAGACACCATTCCAGTTAGTATCATCTTTAGCTCTTCAGTTCTCCATTTTTTTTCCATCGATAGACTGAATGCCATTATAAAGCGATTGGTAAAACTGAGACAATCACTTCCTTCCCTGTCCCTTAATATTGTCAAGCTTCATTTAATGCATATTTAGCCTACAGGGGAAAAAAGTTCCCCCAAGCTCCCAGAGCGAACTTAAATAATATTTAATATTAGATTCTACAGCCCTATGATCAACTTTGATAGCAGGGACTGCACAGCTTTAAGGACACATGTTTGTTTTCATATTCATATTCCTTGGACCACATTCTCTATGCTATTTTGATGGAAACTACAACCAAATAAGATGAATGTTAATTCTCAGATTATTATTATTATTAGGGTTCCAGCGTGAAACGCTGGAACCCTATTGTATTCATTCTGATTTTTATTAGGGTTCAAGCGCGAAGCGCTGGAACACTATTGTATTTGCTCAGATTTTTATTATTATTATGGTTCAAGCACGAAGCGCTGGAAACCTATTGTTTTTGTTAGGATTTTTATTTTTATTATTATTACTATTATTATTATTATTATGGTTCAAGCGCGAAGCGCTGGAAACCTATTGTTTTTGTTAGGATTTTTATTATTATTATTATTAGGGTTCAAGCGCGAAGCGCTGGAAACCTATTGTTTTTGTTAGGATTTTTATTATTATTATTATTAGGGTTCAAGCACGAAGCGCTGGAAACCTATTGTTTTTGTTAGGATTTTTATTATTATTAGGGTTCAAGCGCGAAGCGCTGAAAACCTATTGTTTTTGTTAGGATTTTTATTATTATTATTATTATTTTTCCGCCCTAGAAACGATCGTGCAGCCCAAACCGTAAGGCCTAGAGAGCTCAAACTTGGTCAGATGGTAGTACTGGTCACAGTTACTCAGGGCCAAAATCTCAGTGGAATCGGACAATTTGGGGCGCTTTAGCGCCCCAAAATGTGTTTGTCCCCATAACCCCCAAACCCCTATGTCCAAATCTCAAGTGCTTTATATCATTAGAATCCTTGGCTCATGACTTAAAAAGCGTATATCTCCAATTTCATTTCCGCCATTAAATATTTTCGCTATAGCGCATTTTATCCGAAACCTACTTTTGCTAACTAGTCCTAGGTTTTTCGCCTGATCAAGACCAATCCAGTGCAGTAATATTCTCTGGAGTCTCATTGACAATATTGAAAAAGTCGAAATTTTGATTCAGGGTCCCCACAGGCCAAAACGTTTGGACTGTGAGGAGACAGTTTTACTAAAATGTCAATAACTCAGGAACTAAATGAGCTATCAACACCAAACTTGGGACACATGAGAAAGAGGTCAAACTGAGGTCACAATTGAAATATTGTGGCGATTGGCCACTTCATGGTGCTATAAAGGAAAAATCACTAAAAACAGCCATTTTAAAAGAAAAGCCCTCTAGCGCCACCAACAGTCCAAAAACCCAATTTTGTGCTGACTTGTAAGGCAAAGATTCTGATTCTGCTTCTGACTCGGAATGGGTGGGGCCTAACCCGGAAGTAGGCGGGGCTTGTCTTGAAATGGGTGGGGCTTTAACCGGTAATAATTAATTTGTAATATTTATAACACTAGCTTACTACCTTTATGTTTTTATGAAATACAGCAAAAACGTGTCAGACACACAGTGTCTGGTTACTGGTTAGAGACAGTTGAAGGTTTAAAAAAGAAAAAAATCTCCGACAGGCAGAGACGCAATGCGAGTCGCATTCTACCAAGCAAGCACCACGTCTGAACGAACCCACGTTTAACAGAACTCTACTGGTTAGTAAGTACGTATTATTAACGTTACAACCCGAAGTAAAAAGCTGAAGAAACCCTAAACGTTAACGGAAAAGACCCGCGAACCCAAGTGACTGAGGGAGAGACAGAGAGCTGTTCTGTGTGTGACTGTGAGTGAGCAGAGCGAGACACAGCAACACAATACATCTGTATGTGTGTAGGGGAGGGGCGCTGTGACTAGCCTATCACTGTAGGGGAGGGGCGCTGTGACTAGCCTATCACTGTAGGGGAGGGGCGCTGTGACTAGCCTATCACTGTAGGGGAGGGGCGCTGTGACTAGCCTATCACTGTAGGGGAGGGGCGCTGTGAATAGCCTATCACTGTAGGGGAGGGGCGCTGTGACTAGCCTATCACTGTAGGGGAGGGGCGCTGTGACTAGCCTATCACTGTAGGGGAGGGGCGCTGTGACTAGCCTATCACTGTAGGGTAGGGGCGCTGTGACTAGCCTATCACTGTAGGGGAGGGGCGCTGTGACTAGCCTATCACTGTAGGGGAGGGGCGCTGTGACTAGCCTATCACAGAACGCTGACACAATCAGCTTGCCAATGATGATTTTCATATAATCCGAGCACAGATATTGACTCGTATTACTCGTATAATACTCGTACTCGGCAGAAGTGCTTTATCCGTACCGGATACTCGTTTCAGCCAAGTATCCGGCTCATCTCTAATGGATATGACTTTGTTTATTTTAGGGAAAACTGGACGGGTGAGTACTTCACATGAAATATGTTGTGGCACCCTCTGTAGCATGTAGCATATGTAGCATGACATGACATATATTGTCATGTCAATCCAAAGGCCTTAAACGCTTGAACCCGGGAAATGCTGCTTGCAGCTTTAATTATTATTATTATTCCGCCCTAGAAATGATCGTGCAGCCCAAACCGTAAGGCCTAGAGAGCTCAAACTTGGTCAGATGGTAGTACTGGTCACAGTTACTCAGGGCCAAGGTCTCAGCGGAATCAGCGCTTCAGCGCCCCTCAACGCGTTTGTGCCCATATCTCCGATTTCATTTCCGCCATTAAATTTTTTCGCTATAGGTTTTTCGCCTGATCAAGACCAATCCAGTGCAGTAATATTCTCTGGAGTGTCACTGACAATAAATTTAGAAAAAAAGTCAAAATTTTGATTCAGGGTCCTTAAGGGGCCCAAAAACGTTTGGACTGTGAGGAGCCAGTTTTACTAAAATGTCAATAACTCAAGAACTAAATGAGCTATCAACACCAAACCTGGGACACGTGTGAAAGAGGTCAAACTGAGGTCACAGTTCAAAAATCGCGGCGATTGTTTGTTCTTGTTCTCTCTCTCTCTCTTTGCTCCACTATCTATCTTTTCAGATCCCTACCCTTGGA
>NC_083472.1:15946468-16018968 GCF_030014155.1 Tachysurus vachellii
ACACACACACACACACACACTCTCACACACACACACACACACACACACACAGACACACAGACACACACACATGCACACTCACACTCACACAGACACACTCACACACACACTTTATTGCCAAGTATGTTTTCACATACGAGGAACACACACACACACACACACACATTTACACACACACACACACACACTCATTCACACTCGCACACTTACTCACACTCGCACACTCACATACTCACTCGCACACTCACACTCACATACACACACTCACAGTTACACACTCACTCACACTCATTCACACTCGCACACACTCACACTTACACACACTCACACTCGCACACTTACTCACACTCACACTTACACACACACTCACACTTACACACACACTCACACACTTACACACACACTCACACACTCACACTTACACACACACTCACACACACACTAACACTTACACACACACTCACACCTACACACCCTTACACACACACATTTTGAATTTTCACGTTAAGCTTTAATTATTATTATTCAGCACCCCAAAACGTGTTTGTCCACATAACCCCTAAACCCCTAAAACCCCTATGTCCAAATCTCAAGTGCTTTATATCATTAGAATCCTTGGCTCATGACTTAAAAAACGTATATCTCCAATTTCATTTCCGCCTTTAAATTTTTTCGCTATAGTGCATTTTATCCGAAACCTACTTTTGATAACTAGTCCTAGGTTTTTCGCCTGATCAAGACCAATCCAGTGCAGTAATATTCTCTGGAGTCTCAATGACAATAATTTTCGAAAAAAAGTCGAAATTTTGATTCAGGGTCCTTAAGGGGCCCCAAAACGTTTGGACTGTGAGGAGCCAGTTTTACTAAAATGTCAATAACTCAAGAACTAAATGAGCTATCAACACCAAACCTGGGACACGTGTGAAAGAGGTCAAACTGAGGTCACAGCTCAAAAACCGCGGCGATTGGCCACTTGGTGGTGCTATAACAGAAAAATCACTAAAAACAGGCATTTTTAAAAAAAAGCCCTCTAGCGCCACCAACAGTCCAAAAACCCAATTTTGTTCTGACTCGTAAGGCAAAGATTCTGATTCTGATTCTGACTCGGAGTGGGTGGGGCTTGTCTTGAAATGGGCGGGGCTTTAACCGGTAATAATTAATTTGTAATATTTATAACACTAGCTTACTAACTTCATGCTTTTATGAAATACAGCAAAAACGTGGCACACAGTGTCTGGTTACTGGTTAGAGACAGCTGAAGGTTTAAAAAAGAAAAAATCTCCGACAGGCAGAGACGCAATGCAAATCGCATTTTACCAAGCAAGCACCACGTCTGAACGAACCCACGTTTACCAGAACTCTACTGGTTAGTAAGTACGTATTATTAACGTTACAACCCGAAGTAAAAAGCTGGAGAAACCCTAAACGTTAACGGAAAAGACCCGCGAACCCGAGTGACTGAGGGAGAGACAGAGAGCTGTTCTGTGTGTGACTGTGAGTGAGCAGAGCAAGACAAAGCAACACAATACATCTGTATGTGTGTAGGGGAGGGGCGCTGTGACTAGCCTATCACTGTAGGGGAGGGGCACTGTGACTAGACTATCACTGTAGGGGAGGGGCGCTGTGACTAGCCTATCACTGTAGGGGAGGGGCGCTGTGACTAGCCTATCACAGAACGCTGACACAATCAGCTACCCAATGATGATTTTCATACAATCCGAGCACAGATATTGACTCGTATTACTCGTATAATACTCGTACTCGGCAGAAGTGCTTTATCCGTACCGGATACTCGTTTCAGCCGAGTATCCGGCCCATCTCTAATGGATATGACTTTTTTTATTTTAGGGAAAACTGGACGGGTGAGTACTTCACATGACATGTGTGGCACCCTCTGTAGCATGACATATGTAGCATGACATGACATATATTGTCATGTCAATCCAAAGGCCTTAAACACTTGAACCAGGGAAATGCTGCTTGCAGCTTTAATTATTATTATTATTATTATTATTATTATTATTAATAATAATAATAATAATAATAATAATAATAATAATAATAATAATAATAATCTCTGTTAATATTAAATCCCTCTGATTTTTGAATAATCTTTACTCAGCCCTGTTAAAAGGTTAAACAGGTTATGAACATAACAAATTGCCTCAAAGGTTTATATGCTTTTGATATATGTACATTATAAACCTGTTCCCTAATAATGGAACAAGACACTGCATCATTGCTTGAAGCTATGGGAATAACCTCATGTCTGAAGCATGTGTGAATACATGTCAATATTATTGGCTGGAAGGGGTCAGCAAGACCATAAAATGGCATCATCACATAAACCCAGATTCTAAATTTCATAAGCCAGTTTATAAGAAACTACAACACCATAGCAACCCAGTAACCTTCCCATCTGCTACTTCAAGGGATGGGCAAGAAAAGCATCTGAACAAACAGCTTAAGAATAGAATAGAGTAGCATAGAGTACTATAGAATAGAATAGAATAGAATAGAATAGAATAGAATAGAATACTTTATTGTCATTGTACAGCTGCACAAGAAATTAAGGCTCTCATTTAAAAGGTGCAAACAAACTTACAATGTGAGGTTAGTTTTTAGTTTAGAATCTAATTTCTAAACTCTAGAATAGTTTTATGCTGCGCGTTTTTTGTGGGTAGTGATATTGTCTTCATCAGCTGGAATTTATAAAAAGGTCTCATCTTGTCATCTGTCACTGATTTACCTAACTCCCAAGGCAACATGACCATTCTGTTCATTATTGATTGCTTTTCAAAGTGGTGCAGACTATTCCCCTCAAAGGGTGTAGTGGAAATTTTAAAAGTCATGCGAGTTTCTATATGATAATTGTTATGTGCTTTTACAGTAAATTCTGTCTGTTTGGCTAGAGGTCCAAGAGGCCCTTGTTCCAGCCATTGACTGTATATGTGCTAGAAATATGGGAACTTTATGGGAGAATGAAAATAAAATGTGGCCTTGCTGAGGTGATAACTCAAAGAGAAACACACACAAGCATGCACACGTGCACACATGCACGCATGCACACACACACATACACACACACAAACACACACACAGCTGGGGTACAAAAGGGAGAGCTTGAAACACTAGAATTTGCCTCTTCATTGTGTAGACTTGGAAGACGCCTTTTGCTGCAGCAAAATAAAATTCTTTCTTTCTTTCTTTGCTTTTTCCACCACATCTATTTGAGTGTATTTTATATTCTAGGTCAAAACTGCCACCAACTATTAGAGTTTCCACCGAGATCTCTCATCTTCCTGCCAGTCTCTGGGTTGAGGTGCATTTGAGAAACAGTTTCATACATGGATTAAGAGAGGACATTGCAAGAAAAGTCAAGCGAACGTGCATTACCTGGGACACTGGAAAATTATCTCTGATTGAACAGCATGCCATCCATGCAGAAAAGCTGCTAAATTCTGAAAGATGAGAAAGGTTCAGTTGTCTGAGGGTCAAGGATTATTATTTCTCAAGGGGGAGAAGCCGTGTCCATGGAAATGCTAGAGGATAAGGATGGGGCAGAACTGTATTTTAGAACAGGAGCGGTGCTTGGCTGGCCGATGGAGAGGGATTGACTGGAAGAGGGAGGGCTGTTCGATCCAGGCCTCCAGGGCTACTATTAACAGTCCAGTTTAAAGGTCCTGGAGAGCTTCTTTAGACTCAGCAGTTCCTCGGCCACTGTTGGCGGAATCACACGAAGACTCTGGTTTTGTTGCCAGAAGAGCAAGGCTTTTATTATCATGCAATACCAGCCTGAGCCAGTCTGCAGAGCGACTCCCGATATAACTCATCGCAGCAAGTATGCAGGTTGCTCATACATTCCTACACGTCATCCCAACATCTGTTTCATATCTATGGCCCCCCTGACTGTACACACTGTGCGGCCACTCTTCCTAGGTATAGGCTACATTACCATATATGGTTACATTACAGTGCACATACACTGGACACTTTAAGTTACAATATACCTTACATGTGGACCATATCACCCACATTCCTGTACGCACACACAGACAAGTAGCTAATTTCCATGCTGATATTGTTTTACATATTATGATGAATAAAATTCTTCCACATTCCCCCTGTGGGACTTGTAAGTCCCATCTCAATTGTTCTTACCTAAAGTGCAGATCCATACTTTAGTCTTCTTACACTATCTAGCACTTAAATTAAATCACTGAACAGTGATCAATAACTTCACTATGTATCCGTACTCCAGTGGAGAGTCAGCCAAACCTATCCTTCCACACGTGACTAGGAAGAAGTAAAAGACTCGACCTCCATAGCTTTTTAAAGATACTATACTATTCACTACACAGTGGAATCTCATGAGCACTTAAAATTGTCCTTGCTATGTAACTCACATCAAACAGAGACTGGAACATGCATAATACAACAAAAAATAGAAATCAGCATCAAATTGAATGTTCTTGTAGTATAACTGTTTAGACCCAAATACTTTGCACATTGTTGAGGGTCTGCCTTTTGGGGAGAGGTCAGGCTAGTATTTTCACCCAAGGCATGGCTCATCAATAACCCTCTACTTCGTCCTCATCCAAGGTGCTTGATTCCTTTAACAAACTTTAACAAAAACCGTGCGAGTACAAGACTAAGTGACTCTCACCTGCGTGACATCTTGCGCATCAAAACCGCTTTCTTTGAGCCAGACCTGGCCTATTTACTACAGTCGAGATCTCAGTATCACCCATCACATTAGTGCAGGCAAGTTATTTGTTTAGCCATCTGAGGTGAATAAATTCTAAAATCTCTGTGAATTTATTTTTTTTTGTAATGATCAAAACCACAGTTTTTAATATGCACCTTTTCATCTTTATAATCTGTGTATAATTCATTTTGTTTTTGAAAAGTGAAAGCCTTTTTCAATAAAAAAAATGTACAGTGTTATGCAAAGGTTTAGGAACCCCTGACAATTTCCATGATTTTCATTTATAAATATATGGGTGTTTGGATCAGCAATTTCATTTTGCTCTATCAAATAACTGAAGGACACAGTATTTCAGTAGTAAAATGAGGTTTATTGGATTAACAGAAAATGCGCAATATGCATCAAAAGAAATTAGACAGGTGCATAAATTTGGGCACCCCAAAAATCACATCAATATTTAGTAGAGCCTAAATAACAATAACAGCCTCAAGATGCTTCCTATAGCCTGTAATGAGTGTCTGGATTCTGAATGAATGTATTTTGGACCATCCCTCCTTACAAAACATCTCCAGTTCAGTTAGGTTTGATGGTTGCCGAGCTTGGACAGCCCGCTTCAAATCACCCCACAGATGTTCAATGATATTCAGGTCTGGGGACTTTGGTGGCCATTCCAGAACATTGTACTTGTTAATCTTTTTAAATTTAAATTTAAAAAATGTATTTTAAACGCACATTTTTTAAAAATAAAAATATTGTATGGAACAATCTATGCTAGTGTCATTTGTAATCAAGATGAATCTGATGACTTGTAAAGGGGTTAAATCTTTTTACAAGGCACAGTATGTGGTTTGTTTGTGCTGTGATGTTGAGTTAGTCAAATTTATTTTTTGTGATGTAGACAAAGTCTGTGGTTTTGTACCAACAATACATATATAACACTGAATGCAATTAAAGGGAAAAAAATATTTTTTGATATTGGCCTTTTAATTCATTTACCAGTGTTGAACCACACGGTGTTTAAACAATATTCTGTATATGTTGCATGGATGTAAATATAACTTTTTTAAGCAACAACACTGCCCAAGGAAAAAAAAAAAAATAAAAGCAAGCACCTTTATTGCAGTTTGTAAAATGGATATCCAAAGGCATCAAACACATAGTAATTTAATCATATGAACTGTTGTACTGTATAAGCACTCAATCAATAATAGATTTCTTACTGAATAAATGTAACATTATGCTCACTTAATGGTAATGTAATTTGAATGATAATCTTTGATCTTGAGAACACTTCGCTTCTCCAAGTCATTCATTTCTTTAAGAATGTGTGCAACATTGTACCGCAACTCCTGGAACTTGGACACAGGAACCTATTTTAAAAGAAAAAATATTATATAAATACATAAACCTAGTCAGATCAAAACTCAACACTTTGCTTTACTAATCCTGCACCTTACTGTTTAGTTGTACCTTTAGTTTTAAATTATAAAACTAAGAAGAGATCCAGTGTGAGTTTCAGATGTTCTTATATTTCAACAAACAATGTAAAAGAATGCATCTTATATTAACCCTCCTATTTTCCTTTCCTGCATTCCTATGCAAATTAGGAGCGCCGAGTCAACTTGACCTTGTCTGTTTTGACTGCTTCTAAAAAATGAAGTATATATGATAGCCATTTTTTGGCTTGTTTTCAACATATTAACATATATTTTGCAAAAAAAAAAAAATAATAATATTTGGTATAATAAACCTTATTTATATACACAAATGCCTCATTTTTAGTAAAATAAAGAAATTTTTAATTATTTTCACTACAGAGGCACAAAAGTTGATGCACAATTACAGGCTGGTATATTTCAAAGCCAGGAGAACTCAAAAACATGGCATAATTTCTTGTGAATAAAACTTCCTTTACACCTCTTATGCTTTTTATTATATTTAATTTATAAACACACCTCATGAAATTATGCCATGTTTTAATCATTTATGCTTATTTTACTCAAAATATTATTTTGTATAACCACTGGCTGGTGTATGTCAAACAGTAGTCAAAAAAAAATCTGTATGTTATATTAATATGTTCTTTTATTTCAGTTGCTCAAAGACTTCAGATTTTTGGGGCTTTTATTGCTATTTAAGGATAGATACAGCTGTTGAAAGCATGAATACTCACATTTACAATGATGACACCAGAAAAAACCCTCTTGAATCTTGGAGGTGGACACAAAATGTAAAAGGCACTGAGGGCATTGCTAACAAGATTATGATGTACAGTGGGTACGGAAAGTATTCAGACCCCTTTATATTTTTCACTCTTTGTTTCATTAATGTACACTCAGCACCCCATCTTGACAGAAAAAAACAGACATGTAGAATTCTTTGCCAATCTATTAAAGAAAAACTGAAATGTGCTGAGTGTACATTAATGAGAAATAAAATGAACTTTTTTGATTTTAGCAAATGGCTGCAATGAAACAAGAGTGAAAAATTTAAAGGGGTCTGAATACTTTCTGTACCCAATGTATATTAAGGAGCTGTATTCAAGTGAGACAACTAACTGGCTATTGTTAATAGGCAATCAATTTTTGCAATAGTATGAACTGATTAATTTAGCAGTAGAAATGACTCACTGGATACAGTTGTGTTCAAAATTATTCAACCCCCAATGCTGTAAATGGTTTTAGGGAATTTAGTGTACATTTGTAATTGTATTCAGAATGAAATCCTACAAGGACTTCTTAAAGAACCATATGCAACTAAAATGACATCAATTAGTTTTGTAATACAGTAGTAAATGTTTCTTTTGTGAATTCTTCATTGACATAATTATTCAACCCCTTAAAGACTACCACTCTGAAGAACAGAGGTTCAATGAAGTGTTTTCAATCAGGTATTGAAAACACCTGTGGATATCAGGGAGCAGCAATAAAGCCTAATAAGCACCAATTAGGCAGCTTTAAAATGACTGTGATACTCAGCTCCTTCTAGACATTTACTGGTGTGGTTACAAACATGGTGAGGTCAAGAGAATGGTCCAGGAAGACAAGAGAACAGGTGATTACTCTTCACAGGAAGGGCAATGGCTATAAGAAGATTGCAAAGATGTTAAACATACCAAGAGACACCATAGGAAGCATCATTCGCAAATTCAAGGCAAAGGGCACTGTTGAAACGCTACCTGGTCGTGGCAGAAAGAAGATGCTGACTTCGACTGCTGTGCGCTACCTGAAGCGTAGAGTGGAGAAAAGTCCCCGTGTGACTGCTGAGGAACTGAGAAAAGATTTGTCAGATGTGGGTACTGAAGTTTCTGCTCAGACAATACGGCGCACCCTGCGTAATGAAGGCCTCCATGCCAGAACTCCCAGGCGCACCCCCTTGCTGTCCCCAAAGAATAAGAAGAGTCGACTGCAGTATGCCAAAAGTCATGTGGACAAACCACAGAAGTTTTGGGATAGTGTTCTGTGGACTGATGAAACAAAATTAGAACTGTTTGGGCCCATGGATCAACGCTATGTTTGGAGGAGGAAGAACAAGGCCTATGAAGAAAAGAACACCTTGCCTACTGTGAAGCATGGCGGGGGGTCAATCATGCTTTGGGGCTGTTTTGCTTCTGCAGGTACTGGGAAGCTTCAGCGTGTGCAAGGTACCATGAATTCTCTTCAGTACCAGAAGATATTGGATGACAATGTGATGCAGTCCGTCACAAACCTGAGGCTTGGAAGACGTTGGACCTTTCAACAGGACAATGATCCCAAGCATACCTCCAAGTCCACTAGAGCATGGTTGCAGATTAAAGGCTGGAACATTTTGAAGTGGCCATCGCAGTCACCAGACTTAAATCCGATTGAGAACCTCTGGTGGGACTTAAAGAAAGCAGTTGCAGTGCGCAAGCCTAAGAATGTGACTGAACTGGAGGCTTTTGCCCATGATGAATGGGCGAAAATACCCGTAGATCGCTGCAAGACACTTGTGTCAAGCTATGCTTCACGTTTAAAAGCTGTTATAACTGTAAAAGGATGTTGTACTAAGTACTAAGATTGAATGTCACTTGGGGGTTGAATAAAACTGATAATGATGTGAGCTCAGAAAAGACATTTGTGGTTATTTCATTATAAATGTTATGTTATATTTGTCTGACCTACATGTGCCTCTTTGATTTAATTGTAAGCAGGATGACTGAATGATCATAATCAATGTCAAACCGACCAAAACAATCAATTTCAGTGGGGGTTGAATCATTTTGAACACAACTGTATTTTAGAGACTTTTACACAGTGACATCAAACTATATACTGCATGTACAAGCGAGAATTTACAGAAAAACTGCCACTAAGCAGAGCAACAGATAAGCCACAAAAGTTCTGGAACCAAGTTTAGGCTCTGCCAAATTTATGGAGGATCTGCTCATTATAAAACACATGCAAGCTCATCTGTGAGATGGCAATGGACGGCAGTGGCAATGGCCGGTTTGTGAATGGAGGGCAGAGTCTGGGGAACAAGCGGTAAGCTTCACACACCCGTGAGTATTATTCCAAACAGTAACCACTGGAGGAGATTTAAGAACAGAGAGCGAGAGCAGTGAGGGAGCTGAACACGCACAGCTGTGAGTGTAAAAGTGTTTCTCTATATTCTGAGCTGAAAAATGAAACAAAGTCAAACAAGAAAAGAGAAGCTTGTCTTCCTTCTGCTTCCTCATCCCATACAGGGACCATCAAACTGGTGCCAAAACCTTGGACAACACTGTCATTGAGTCCTCACCAATGGTGGAAATAGATAAATCTCCTGCCAGCCTCCGTTAGATGTAACAACATGCGCTCCTTGAACGGCGAACGAAGCAAGTACGACACTCAGTTTTTAGTCAAGACACATGGGGAGGACCAGAAGCCGCTTTGTGAGCTAGTCAAGTATGAGGGGACGCTCTCCACCACTGTCGCCGCTCCTTATTTCACACAAAATAGGTCCTCAGGATGATGTGGAGGCCTTCATCAAGATTTCTGAACAAACATCATAAGAAAAAAATAGCATGCAGTGGTGTGGATGCCAGATGTCATACTTTAGGATTGTGGAAGCGTAAACATGTCAATAATACAAAATATAATGTACAACAGAATGTAAACATACTGAGTAATAAAATACATGAATTAAACACATACTTAAGGATAAAGCAGCTGTTCTTAAGTCTATTAGTTCATGAGATGATTGAACTGAATCGTTTGCCAGAGGGCAACAATTTAAAGTGATATCCAGGAGGCGAAAGGTCCTTTAGGATGTTTTCTGGCACAGTGCTATATAAAGATCCTTTTAGGAATGCAGAAAGCAGACAATGATTTTATGTGCAGAGTTGATCACCCCCTGTAGGGCTTTCCTGTCCACCTCTGAGCTACTGGTGTACCAGGTTTTTGTGGTCCAGGAAAGGTCCTCAGCAATGTTCATACCCAGGAATCTAAAGGCTGGAACTCTCTGTACCCAGACTCTGCTGATGTTCAGTTGTGTGTAATCCTTCTTGTGCCTTTCTGAAGTCTATGTTGAGCTCTTTTTGAAGCATTAAGGGCCAGGTGTTTGCCCCACACCATTCGGTCATCCTCTGGATTTCATCCCTATCCTGTTTCATCTCCTTTTTTGTCATCCACAAATTTAATTAAGGTGTTGGTAGGATGGGTTTTTAGTGAAACTTTATGCAAAAACTTGCTTTTAAGGATTTAACCCGTAATCCTCAACTTTCTGAGGAGCAGGCTACTTTTCTAAATGCCCCTATCTCTTTAGATGAATTAAATGAAGCCTTTATGGCCATGAAGAAGGGGAAGTCGCCGGGTTGGGATGGAATCCCAACCCTTTCTGGGATGAGCTAGAACAGCCGTTGTTTAACATGATGTTCATGTTTGTTCAACAATAGTGCTAATATGGCCATTATCACTCTATACCCAAAGCCTGACAAAAAATTAAATTAGTGTGGAAATCATAGACTGTCTTTTAAATGACCTTAAACTGTATGCCAAAGTTCTAGGTTCCCGTTTAGACACTTTTATGATTAAATAGGTGCACAATCTCACGCAACACTCGTCAAGGATGCCTCTCTCCATTGTCCCTATCTCTTGAGTCTTATGCACAAAAATTTTGCCGACACTTTTTGTAATACGTGGATATCTTTATATGCAGATGAGATTTTTCAGCGTGTCCATTTTCTGGTGTCATCTTTTCCAGGGCATTTCAAATTTAGGAAAAAAAGACAAGGATCACAGATTCACGGCCTAAAGTAATATGTTCTTCTCTCCAGAAGTCTTAAAAACAACTTTATGGCTATTACTTAACTATAAAATTAGAAAAAACACCAGATTAACTTCAGAAACTCTGTGTGTGTAACTCTTCAATTTATTATAATGAACTTCCAGCTATCCATAAAATCCTGACAGTGGAAGCAAGTATGAGGGGTATAGTATCTTCATTGTATTTTAGTTGTTTTCTTTAAGCTGTGGTACAGATATATATACTGTAGCATGGACACACATTCAATATGGTCCAATCTTAAACTTAAACAATTAATTCACCACAAAATGGTCCATGGAATATGTATCACTCCTAAGAAACATTGTATAATGAAGTTTTCCTCTTCTTCTAATTGTAATTGTATGAGTTTCCTGAACATAAGACACCTACAGACATAGGACATATGTTTAGGAAATGCCATGTTGTTCATTTTTGGAAACAGGTATCTATGACGCTGAAGGACATTTAGGACGTTGATATATCATATTGTCCTAAGCTATTTGTCTTATGTGATGACTCATCTTTCAGTTTCTCTCTGTCTGAGAAGAAATTGTTATTCTGTTGATTAACTGTTAAGAGAATGCTTGCATTACATTGTCAATCTCCACAGACTTTAGCTTGATGAGCTGTACTTGCCTTGTGTAATCTTCTGTAATTATTTTTGTTATAGACAATCTGCATTTGGGGGCTGGGGGATTCAAAAAACTCCAGTTTGGTATCAATGAGCCGTGGACAACACACAGCTAAAGACGGTTACTTGTTTGGCCATCCATGCACCAATTTTGATATGTACTCAGTACAAAGGCATGTGAACAACCCACATGGCACACAGTTTCCAAGACTGAAGTTCTGAGGCACCATGCCATCACAATTTGCTCAAGTTCAAGTTAGCTTTATTTTCATTCCGCTACATGTTGAGACATGCAGTGGAACGAGATGTCGTGTCTCACAGGTCAAAGGTGCAACATACATACAGACATACACATAAAACAACGAAGCTGGGGGCAGGTACGGACTAAGCCATCAGTACAAAAAATACACTCAAGAAATAAATATAAATATGTAAACTATAACAATGCTTCCCTAGATATTGTACAGATGCAGAAGCTCAGAATTGCTGTTTGACTACTGCATGATCACTGTGTGATTCTGCCAGACATCCACCAGGAGTGCTACAATGATCTTGTTCCTCCGCTCTGACGTAGTTAGCTGCCTTATTCACTCCCCCTACACGCGTCTAATGCAATGACGCATTGATCCACCAGGTGGCACCATGATCAGTGTAACAGCTGCTGGCATTAACCAATGAAACGTCTCTAAATTAAATTAAAACCATTTTGACCATTTTTAATGTCAGTAAATGATAAAACCTGTTTTTTTCCAGGTCAAATTGACTTGAATGCTTATAAATCAACAATTCTACAATGATCACCATTCTGTGTGATCAGCTTACATTTGTGAACATTTTACACGTTACAGATGTGGCCTTTAAGAACGAACGTCTTTTGCCGCGGCATTCTGCAATTCTTGCCGCAGTTTGCCGCGGCTTGCGGCACTTCTGTTCGGGGGGACTATCTTAGCAATCACCTTAATGTGTTTCGCTTCATAGAATATCCACCAGGTGGCGCATAAGAAGCCTGTTTCTCTTAAGCACTCAAAGGTTTTTTAAGATTGTATAATATGTTTATATTATTAATTTACATTTAAAAAAATAGATTTTTTATTTTACTTCACATTACATCAGAATTGTGAGAAAACATCCACAATAAAATATAATTCTAAAGACGTATGAAACATTCTTATTATTATTATATGTTGCCTACATTTACTAAAATAATAGCAATGTAAAATATAAAGGAAATCACAGTTCACGTTAGGCGTAACATAACACAAGTGACATTAAGAGATTTTATTAAGTTACTTTAATCATTTATTTTAGAGATATTTATAGAAATATCTCTAAAATCATTTATTTGCATTGCTTTCTGTACTGCATTCGTTTTGTACATTTACAGGTGCACAAATACTGGCTCATTTTAATTTCATTAAGACACTGCTGTGTTCTGTATTGATCGATGTTCTGTAAATTTGTACTTAACAAGCCTAAACCATGTTATTCAATTTGTTATTATTATTATTATTATTATTATTATTATTATTATTCAAAAAATATATATTTAGTTCTAATATAGTTTGTGTTCATTTTTTCTCATAAGGGAAAATTATTATTATTATTATTATTATTATTATTATTATTTATTTATTTACTGACATTAAAAATGGTCTAAATGGTTTCAAAACAATCTCCTGGCTTTGAAATATACCAGCCTGTAATTGTGCATTAACTTTTGTGCCTCTAGAGTGAAAATAATTCAAAATGTATTTTTTTTACTAGAAAATGAGGAATTTTTGCATATTAATGAGGTTTATTATATCAAATATTACAATTTTTTTTCGCAAAATATATGTTAATATGTTGTAAACAAGTTAGACAAAAAAGGTGAAAAAAAAGGCTATCATATATACTTCATTTTTTATAAGCAGTCAAAACAGACAAGGTCAAGTTGACTCAGCGCTCCTAATTTGTATAGGAATTCAGACGAGGTCTGCAGGAAGGTTAAGTTATGCAATATCAACCCATTCAGAGTCGATCGGCCCTATACGCAAGTTGCGTAGGGCCCCGCAAATTATGCAAGGCCCCGCCCCCCTGCCTCGTTTTACAGCGTGTGTCAATGTTTACTGTGTAGCATGGGCGAGGCTAAAAAGGAGCTCAGCACCCCTAAAATTTTTATTAATATTTTAGTCCAGCGGGTCGCCGCCGCTGTGGAGTAGCACAGGACCTGAGTGACTCGTCCATAGTCATAAATGGAGAGAAGTAGCGCCGGTTACAATGTTCTTCCGCAAGACGCATGCAGTTCTGTTTATTAACTGCTAGAGCATGAAACAAAAACAGCAGCGCGACAAATAAACTGCGTACCTGTGTAGTGTGTACGTGTGTCTCTGTTGGTAAAGTTTATCGTTAATTTGATACTCATTTTAACAATCGGGAGTCATGTAAACATGACGTCACATGCGTCTTTTGGAAACATGAAAGCCCTGGCGTTTGGACCAGAATGAAAATAAACTACATATCACTGTATATCACCAGTACGTGTGAAAACACTCACTCACTTTGCTGTATTTATTCATTCCTCACACACAGAGGATTTAACCTGAACCAGGCTTAACTCCTGAACTTCTAGCATTACTCACTCTCTCTCTCTCTCTCTCTCTCTCTCTGTGTGTGTGTGTGTGTGTGTGTGTGTGGCTTGCCAGTGCACTACGGACATGAAAAAAGAAAAAAGACAGAATCAGGTGAGAGACTAGGGACAGTCCATAATGATCTTGTGAAAGGAATTTGTCATTTAATAAAAAGTTAAAAGCCCAATAATAATAATAATAATAATAATAATAATAATAATAAAGACATTTAAAATGACACGCCTCCGTGTGCCTTTTGATCATAACCTTAGCTTCAGCACCCCTATAGTCTCTCAAGATTACAACAACGTTAATGCAATATGGAAACCAATGGATTTACATTGGAATGAGCATAATGCCAGGTCTATATGAATGCACATTCCTCAGTAAATAATAACCATCAGGGATCAAGTATTGCTCTAATGCATACTATAAAACACAGTGATACTGTATGGCAAGCATTTTAGCTTTTATACATTCACATGATATGGATTTTTGATATCAATTCAGTTTTCAATACTTAAAATGTAAATATTAAGAGTGTGATTTCTAGTAGTAACCATATTTTTTTTATCAGGAATTACATTTTACACTAGTAAAAACGTAATTGCTGATATCTGCTATTGAATATTCACTAGTTGAATATTGCAAGAGCCAAGTCATATTATAAATAGTATTTTATATTTGAAAATGTATAAAGAGGAATCTGAGGGAGGCAGTTTAAGTGGGGCCTAATGCAGCTTATAAAATGAATAATAGTAGTTATCTAAACCTTACAGGTGCTATGCTGAAATTTGTTAGTAGAGAAGATGCTGTCAAGTGTGAATGTGTGACAAATGGTTTACATGGCTCACGGGTCAGGTAGGAGGGCCCCTTAGCAGAATTTTGCTTAGGGCCCCAGGGAGGTCAGGATCGGCTCTGGACCCATTTTTTATAAGTTATAAACATTAATCTGAAATACCCTTTAAGTTATGCAGTAAATAGCATTTAAACAAAGTGACTGCAAGACAAAGCTTGTGCTTTGTATTAACCATTTTTTGAAACTTACCACTTATTGCTGTAAATTTAAATTGGTTATATCAACATATGTAAAATTAAGTTATGCAATATCGACCCATTTTTTACAAGTTATAGGGTATTTCAGATGAATGTTTATAAGTTATGCAGTAAATAGCATTTAACACTAGATTTACTGACATTTTTTATTTTCTGGTGCGGGTCCCAAGGTGTGATTCCCCCCTGTTGAGATTTTCACAGTTCTTCAGCTCAATTCTCCTCCTGCTTTTGTTGTGCAAACACACCCATCACCCATGAGGCCTGGCACATTTGCATTTGTTCACTCAGAATAGCTCAGATCCAAGGCAGGCCAAACCTCTGGGGTCTATTTGACTCATCTGGAAAGTTTAATGTGTCATAACTTGGGTTTCCTTCCACATATTTGCCTGAAATTTACCAGGATTGTTCCAAATTATGAACTTTGCAAGTAAAATTAATTTTGTCTATTTTCGTTAGCAATGAACATACAGACACAAAAATGCACACATAAAATGCACACACACGCACACACACAGTCAAACACTGTTCAAAGCATTGGGCATTGCATTTCAGTTGGCCTCAAGACAGAACAAAAGCTATACATTTGTAAACATTTCACACACACACATGCACACGTGCAAGCACGCACACACACACACACCTAGCAGAAGGCAAAATATGAAATGATGCTACACACACACACAGACAAATTTGCTGCGATCTCTGACATCTGGAAACGCTTCAACAAATTTGAAATGTGAAAGTTCTATTTAAAATAAAACAGACTTGTGTATCCATATATTATGAATGTGTTTCTTTTGTATAAATACGGCAGACATTTCTGAAGGTTTCCATGTCACACACAAAGACTCTGTGGGTCCAGCTTGCGCAGTGAAGCACAAGCGATTTGCTACTGCACTGGGCATTCCAATGTCCTCCTCTTCCCACACAGTGCTGTCTTTTGCCGTCTGGCTCAGACAGGGCTTCCCAGTACCACGGTGCATCTTCCGTGGAGGCATGTTGGGTTCTTGTTCCGTCTC
Organism: Tachysurus vachellii; assembly: GCF_030014155.1. NCBI lineage: Eukaryota > Metazoa > Chordata > Actinopteri > Siluriformes > Bagridae > Tachysurus > Tachysurus vachellii. Next base: position 15,962,756 of record NC_083472.1, read on the forward strand.
AAAATTCACTTTTGGTGTTATAATTCAGTGATGGCCAATGAAAATGAAATGACATCATTTTATTCTGTATGTGTACGAACATGTCAAAAGCCATGGACCATAACTTCACTCAGCTTATGACATTTGTGTACAAACATACATTGGAGACTGAAGTGTTAGCAAGTTTTCATTTTATTCATGTCATTGTATTAGCAACTTTTCATTCTGTTTTCACACAATTTTTTTTATAAATAAAACCGACTATTTTGTATAGACGGCAGGCATTTCTGAAGGTTTCTATGTCACAGACAGAGGTTTGGCCTGCCTTGGATCTGAGCTACTCTGAGTGAACAAATGCAAATGTGCCAGGCCTCATGGGTGATGGGGAATAACTGTGAAAATCTCAACAGGGGGGAATCACACCTTGGGACCTGCACCAGAAAATAAAAAAGTCAGTAAATTTAGTGTTAAACAGTAACTGCAATCACCCCACAACATGGTGAAAACAGGAAAAAACGCTTTTCTTTTGAATCCCTGTATTGGGGGTTGTGTCAGTGGTCTATCAAGACTAAATGTTATGAAGCAGCTAAAATAAAGACTGTGGGGAGACATAAATAATGCATATTTTATTTTTTATAAATAATGCATATTTTATTTGCATTGAATATTTTATATGCATATTAAAAATGCATAATTATTTTTTTAATAATTCATATTTTATTTTACGTGTACACATGGACATGAGGGTGATGCAGTTTTTTTTTTTTTTAATAAATGGATATGTTACGAGTGTAGGGCAGGGGCGGTTCTAGGATTTCATCTTTAGGGGGTTTTAGCCCTCAGAGAGAATTTAAAAGAAGAGTTTTATATTATATGACAACTCTGGTAATAAGAATAGTGAAATTTCACTGCTTCATTCAGGATGAGCTGTTTGCCATATCCTCTACTACACCATAATATATAAAAAATAAACCACTAATTACACCCAATAACACTCTTTATTCAGATTTAAAAGCGATTTGGAAATACAGAACAAACTATTTGCTGCAATACTGATAAACTATCGCTAATAACCCCATCAACAATGATGTTTACCATCAACAAACCAACAGAAGTATTTTTTCCGTAACACACCGACACATCGAGCGGTACCACAAAGCCAGCCGTGACAGCGGAGATAGTCGCAGATGTGACTGTTTATGTAACCGGCAAAAGAAAATAACACATATTGTCGACTCGTCAGCCTACATGAAACACGACTGCCCTCTACAGGTTTTGTATTTCCTGCGCTGAACAATTTGACCCCCTTCGTTAGAGTCTCGCAAATTGCCGGGAGTCTGCGCGGCACTCTTATCTCCGAGGCGGGATTTTTAAAAGGCCACATCTATATGTCTATTTTGCCTACCAGATGCCATCTGATCACCCCAAAACGGGCCACACACACCACTCAAAAACATGGCATAATTTATTGTGAATAAAACTTCCTTTACACCTCTTATGCTTTTTATTATATTTAATTTATAAACAATAAACCTCATGAAATTATGCCATGTTTTTGAGTAAAATAAGCAGAAATTTTTAAATATTATTTTGGATAACCACTGGCTGGTGTATGTCAAACATCCCCAGGTCAAAGCTGACTGAAGCAACTAAATTCATAAATAAGAGAGAGGAAACAAATATGATTTGAATATGAAAACACAACGTGTGTGTGTGTGTGTAGCATCATTTTGTTAAGATTGCCCTCTGCTAGGCAAAGGCATCTCAAAAGTGTGAAATATTTACAAATGTGTGGCTTTTTTTTCTGGAATCCTAATGAAATGCAATGCCCAATTTGTGTGTGTGTGTGTGTGTGTGTGGGGTGTGAGTGTGTGTTTTGGGTGTGTGTGTTAGTGGACATTTTGTGTGCATTTTTGTGTCTGTATGTATGTTCATTGCGCTGAAAAGGGCAAAAGTGTGACCTATTGCCCTACTAAATGTGGCCGGGTCAAATTGACTCGGGAGGACTTGAGGAGGAAAGTATTAATTTTATTTGCAATGTTCATAATTTGGAACAGTCCTGGTAAATTTCAGGCAAATATGTGGAAGGAAACCCAAGTTATGACACATTAAACTTTCCAGATGAGTCAAATAGACCCCAGGTCTGCACAAGGGTTATATAAATATCATATGTACTATGGCAATGACAAACCTTAGCAATTTGAGGTCAATTTGACCTGCAAAATACTGTAATAAGAGGGTTAAAGTCTAAACAGGTCCTAAATGCATGTCCTGAAAATATCTTGTCCTCGGTTCAAATCACGCTCTTGGCATACAGTATATTTGTCTTAGTTTTCATTGTGGTAAGTAAAAATGAAATGAAAAATCAAAAAAAAAAAAAAATCTGAGGATTCCTATTAAAACTGATGTCTCTAATAGTGCAGTGTTGTTATGCTTGGTGATGCATGTTTTAAAATATATATATAATAAAAACTGACACTTAATTTGCACAAATTCAAAACCCACAGTGTCACCAAATACAACATCCATATGTCTGTCACTCTCCAGTGTGTGATAATGACATTAAAGTTTCAGGTCCTTCCTACTATCTTCCTGCTGGACAGGTAAAAGGTGAAAGAGAAAACTGCTTCTATACTCTTAAAATTTTTTTGTCTCTGACCTGTAAAGTCAGGGTCAGAAAGTATTTGTGAGCAAAGCCCCATCTTCTGGTTGTGCCCTGGAATTGCATTACAACAGCTAAAAATGGGGGTGGCTATATTAGAATATTCACACGTCCTTGATTGCCTGTAGAGAGGGGGGCTCATGACAAAAGTCTGCTAAAAGTGTGATAAAGGTGTGATGAAAGTCTGACTAAGGTCAGTCACACGTTGAAAAGCCGCTGCATCTGTACATGTGCAACAGGAGGCATTCAGAGTCAAGCAGATGGTAGCGGGCTAGTGCAAGATGCATTGTGCAACATGAGCATGTAAACATCTGTCCTTTATCAAACTCTGGGTGTGATATATTCTGCTCTATGAACTGCACCTGATGCACAGGTCACCAGGAGGTGCACAGGAAGATTGGTCGTAATATATTGGCTCATCGGTGACCGATCAGGCATAACATTATGAACACCTTCCTAATATTGTTTGGTCCCATTTGGTTGCCAAAATAGCCCTAACCTTTCAAGGCATGGACTCCACTAGACCACTGAAGGTGTGCTGTGGTACCTGGCACCAAGATATTAGTAGCAGATGCTTAATTGGGCTTGAAATACAGTGTAAAATACATAATGTATTAGTCTGTATTTCTATATTCTTGACAAATTTTGGGCTAGTTAATATCAGTCAGTTGTCACTTGAATGACACTGCCGATTTGAGTGCTGGCTGTACATGGCCACAATTTGCTTTGTTTTTGCTATGCTTCTGTAAATGTCAATTGTTAAAAGTGCTATACAAATAAATTGAATTGAAAATTTAATTGACATCTTTTAATGGCTACTGCCAGTATGATAATTCACCATGTCACAAAATAAAAGTAATCTCAAATTGGTTTCATGAACATAATGAATAAAACACCTTTGGGATTTGATAGCATGGAAGATTTACAGCATTTCTCAAATTCACACCTGTAATATCTGCAGAAATTGGATGATCATGTCATGAACATGGTCCAGAATCTCAAAGGAATGTTTCCAAAATGCCACGAATAACTGAGGTTCTTTTCGTAGCAAAGGCCTTATCGAGTATTAGTATAGTGTTTTTTATATATATATATATATATATATATAAAAATACACACACACACACACATACATACATACACAGTTCATAAAAATAATTTATATGAATGCTCTCTTTCTAAACACAATTTCTACACTAACAATTCATTTACACAGACATTCATCTAAACCACCTTAACTGCAGATTTTACTGTAACAAGACAGCTACGTATACCTTTTTTAAATTAACAGTAGGGTGTAATTCTCATCACAGTAAAAACATATGTAATAATTATGGTAATCATAATTACCTCAAATTGATGAAGAATCCCATCAGAAAGTGTCAACTGCAATATAACAGTTGGCTGTAAAGCTCGAGACAAGGAACTGAAATATATATATAAAAAATGGTGTAATCAACAGTTTTTGTTTAAATAAGGAATATAGCTTATTTTTTTTGTGGGTACATGAAACATCAGCTATGCCTAGTAATTCTTCCCATTAATGCTCCTTATTGTTGATATTAAACTTATTAAATCGACTGTCTATTTATCAACTTAATCTCTCTATATTTCTATCTTTCTTTTTTCTTAATCTTATTAGTTCTGTTAAGATGTGTAGGAGTTATAATTATTTTTCTTCAAAAAGGTATACAGTGTAAATTCTTTTTTTCATAATCACGTGTTTGTTTCTTGTGTGTATTGAAGAAGGCTTTACTAGTGCAGATATCCAGCATTTTTAGCTCCAATAAGAATGTGCAGTAGCCAAAATGTACCTCATAGAAGGGGTCCCCAACCCCAGGCCACGATCCAGATCATTTGTTACCCAGCAGTACAGAAATAATAAAAACTTTTGAAAGGTTTTTTTATTGTGAAAGATTACCACTTACGTATGATTCTCTTTCCTGCACTTGTCTCAGGCACAGTTTTTCATGCACTGATCAATAAAGCTTGCAAGCTAACCCTAGCAATGAGTAAAAAAACAAACGTTGCTGGAGACCCAAAGATGAGACAGCAGAAGACTCCAGTACTTCCAAAAACTTAAAGAAAGCTGCATTTAGCATTATTCTCAACCATGAGAAAATACTATGGGTCATACATTAACAGGTTTATTGAAACAGGTGATTCACATGCCCACTTTGTTTAATATGTAGCGAACAACTATCTAAACAAGGCAGTATTAGGAAAAAGGAGCATAAGTGGATAAGGGTGTCAGTCAAATGTTAATGTAATTTATGTTTTAGCTTCTCTGAAAAGCTTTTATACTGGAATGAGATGGGTGTCATCCTATCTATTATGCACATGACAACTGTACCTTGTTGAAATTGCAACATCCACTCTCCATCTGACTTTTTCTAATTTAGGCAATGTTGAACCATGCTTTGCACCAGAAGCATCAAGTGATGGCCGCCTAAAAGAGAAATCAGAACAATACATACCTGACTACTTGTCTGCTTCTATTCATTGACAACAAATGAACAAAAATTAAACCAAGTTAAAGCTTGGGTTTTCTGATAAACAATTTGAAAGTAGCACAAGTTAGATAAAACACATATATTTATTATTTAGCTTTACTTCATACCCATGTCCAAAGACAATGCCGGAAATGTCTGCAATGAACTCCTCAAAAATCCTGTATTTGATGAAAAGTAGTGTTTAGTCTCATCATAACTCCAAGAGGTACTCTACAGAATGCCTTGCAGCCAGTTCGATCATAAATTAGGGTGGAAAAGGCAGTTATTATATATAAATTGAGAGTTTACTTGGTTTAAAACTAATGTGATATAGAATTTCAGAGTAACAGGTTTTACAGTAATTGTCCAAACAGAAACATGATCCAACATAAATCGGATATACTACATTCATGATAGAGAGTCGGGAAAGTGGTTAGCATGCCTCGCTCATTGAAACATTTACTCATTTACAATTACTTATTTACAAGTACTCTTATTTACTTAATTACCATAAAGTGGTGAGAGTATGCAATTTTGTTCATTAAAAGATTAACTAATGAAAACCTTGATTTGAATTTAAATCATAATTTGCACAGATTAATGCACTTTTATATACAAATTAGGTATTAGGTAAATCAGATATGATAACCAGCTATATGTACTATGTTTAAGTATTTAGCCAAACCAACATATAGAAGTACTTTTTTGTTGCTATGAAAAACACATACTAGTCATGCTAGTTCACCATGTCAGGGACCAAGAAAACCTTGAGATAATACTGAACCAGTTTTATATTAATGCCATTAATTAAAGAATATAAACAAAAGCAAACAAACAAACCCTTTGATTAAGACAAATAAAAGAGTCTGTGTTTCTCTGGGATCAATGAATAAAAAGTGACATATGAATTTAGCTCTATGGCAAATACCACAGTAAGGCCATCCTTAAAAATATTTTGGTTTGCAGTAACAGTTAAAAAAAAAAAAAAAAAAAGGGTCGGTAGGTAGGTCTATATATTTTTTCAAGTTTCAATGTAAAAAAAATAAAGTACAATTTTGGTGATGGGGATTACGTAGGTATGAATTTAAACAAATTAGCATATCGTGATGTCACTGACTGGGTCTTCAACCCGTGACTTCGGGCGCATCATTGCAAACCTCATTTTGATGCAGGATATATAGACCACAAACAAATTTGTTTGAACAGTGACCGTGAACATTTTGTTTACTGCAGCCGCAGCCATCATTACCAAGCGCGAACCCTTGACTCTGACAGTGAATGAGAGTATGAGACAAAGCGAACGCACAGGCCACAGTGTGACATCCGTTAACCAATAGTGTAAACATAGATGACGTCACAGGTTTTTATTTAAAAGAAAGAACGTAGCCTTCGTTTGTATGTAGGCCTAGGCAATTTATATATTTACAATACTTACTAAAATATAATTAATATTATTTTATTGCTTTGTATTAGTTGTTTGAAGAGTAAAAAAAAAAAGAAATTGGTCAGTCTTAACGCAAATTTACAACCGGCAAGTCGGTCGGACTTAAAGCAAAAAAAATAAATAAAAAATTTGAGTCGGTCCTACATTGACAGGGTCGGTCGGGTTACGGCAAACAAGAATATTTTTAAGGATGGCCTAAATAGTAAGCATGGCCTGAACAACACAATACTTGCATCTAATATGCATTGGGGTTTCCAGTAAGTACCAAAATACAGGTCTCAAAGGGCTGCTTTAAAAAAAATTATTTCATATAAAACAATAAGATTAATAATTAACCATGTTTAATCATGCAGTTCAAAATATGTGCAGTAGGTGCAGTTTACAATGTAAACTGCTCCAAAAAATTAAATCACACACTAGATCTCGGAGAACAAAATATTCATGATGAAAATATTTACTTAAATATGATGTGTAATTCACTGAAAACGAAATTATTTGGTCAACGGAAACCAAAATCATCAACCCTCTGAGGGCAGGATTAAAAAAAAGTTAAAAAATAAAAATATCTAAAATCAAATTACCGGTTGATCCACTAAAGCCCCAATGTGCTTATTTGCACTCCAGGAAATGTCTGTGCAAATTCCTGATGCTGGATGTTTTCCTGAGGGATCTACTTTTAGACCTGGATCAGGGCATCAGTGAGCTCCTGGACATCCTGTAGTGCTACTTGGAAGCTTCAAATGCTTTGATACATAATGTCCCAAAGATTTTCATTTGGATTAAGGTCTGGGCAACATGATGGACCCATGAAAGGGGCAACAGTGATGGAGTTCTCAGACAAATGCCAATTGAGCTGCACAGTGCTGGGTTGTGAGCAGGATTCAATAGAGGATGACAGGCCATCATGCCACCATCATAGAATCTGTTACTTACAGTTTGGTCAGAAACATGGACACAAGTAACCTGCTGGTGGTAATTTTGTAGGGCACTGGAAGTACTTCTCCTTTTCCTCCTCATACACAAGAGCAGATGCCAGTCCTGCTGCTGGGTTATTGCCCTACATCCCTTCCACTCTCATCTTGTGTAATGACGCATCTCCCAGTACATCTGTCATACTCTACACTCTGCTTACAGGTGCCACAGACCTTGAAATGGCATAACTGTACAAATCTGGAAGTGCTGGACTACCTGTGCAACCTGCCTGGGTTGCATGTACTGCCTCATGCTACAAGTAATGACAGGGACCCTAAAAAAACTCCCACAAAACTAGAGGCAAATCAGACAGGAAGGATAATGACAGTTTTTTTCATTGTCTGCAAAGCATTTTCTTTTTGGGAGTTGTCTTGCTGTTGCCTATCCAGTGCACTTGTTGACACTTTCATTTGCACTAAAGGAGATAAAAGTGATCCACAATCACTTATGCTTCCTAATTTGACAGATTGATATCCCTGAAATTTTAATGACTTAGTGTAATGATTACATGTTCCCTTAATTTTTTGAGTAGTAGACAAGCAAACTGCTTATTAAGACACTTTATTTTTTACTGTTCCAGTAATTTGGCTCCTGTTTGTATCTAGAACCTCTTACCTTAGATCATGAAGATCATCTTCAAAGCTCTGGAAAAAAAAATGTAGTTAATTCAATGTGCTTTACTAATGGCATCCATGGCTTAACATAATTTGCAGCTATTCTTGGCTCTTTGTTCTCTATAGGTTGTGTTAATTTACTTTTAGCAATTGTTTGTATTGAACTTCAAACAAGCTGGCCTACAGACAAGTTTCATATAGACGACTAAGTATATAAAAATAAATGCCTGTGCTGGCAGGTGTGTATTTTTTTTTTCATTTGTATGAGGAATTATGCATAATAAAACCAGGATTGTTTTCCTGATCTGTACAGTTAAACTGATAAGTGTGACTCATTGATTGTAACTGTCAGACAGCAGGACTGATGATGACAATAATTTGCTATTTAATCATTTAAAAAGTTTATTAACAATCATTCATTTGTTAATAATAGAGAAAAATTCCATCTTCCATTATAAACCCTTTTTCTTTTTTAATTAATTATTCAATTCTAAATAATTATAGCCCTTCTATTTGTTTTATCCATATTTGTGAAATCAAATTAATAGAATTGTAGACTTTGAAAAACACTGGACTTCTCATGATATTGGGAGAATACATATCATCCTCCAAAATTCTCTTTGATTATACATGTTAATAAACGTACCTCTATTTTCACTGAAGATGGTGATACACGTAAAGCTTCCCTTAGTAGCTCATACATGCCTGACACAATGTCGCTAAGCTTGTCTTCTGAAAGGAGATTATCCTCAATAATATCTGCCATGCACCCACTGCACGCTTTGCCATCCAATGCATTTACAACAGCTGGAAAATATCATTGCAAATATTAAACCATTCGCACAGGTATTGTGGAACGCCTTTCGAAGACTAGCCACTTCATTACAATCTGCTGTTTCTTCTAAAGATGTTTTGCTAGCTAACTCACCTTTAAGTATTCGTCTGAAGAGTTGTTTATCCAGATCTTTCAAGTGTTTGGCCATGTTGACGACTTCTCTTGGGATTCTTCCTCCCCAAAGCTTAACATTATGTTCAGCCATCATGTAGTAGTTTGTAATAAGTATATATTTACCGCGTACAGCTTCACGCCCAAGACAAGTCAGCTCAAAATACCGTCCGGCATATCTCGTATTATTACGCTACATTCAAGGCCAACTGGAAACTGGGACTTTTCTTTATTTCCGAGTAGAAAAGACGCGACCGATCGGATCTACAATTCGTAACTCTTATTCGTAAGGTAGAGTTTTTCGATAAGCTCCGACCTCTCCAAGTTGCTAGTTGACAGCTCACATTGAAAAGTAAGAACAAGAATAATGACCAAACTATTCTTTCACATAATTTTCAACGATATTAAAACTGTATTATCACACCTACTTTAAAAACAAAGTATGCACTGTCTGAACAACTCTTTATTTTAATAGACGACTTATTTCCTTATTCAGAGAACAGAGTTCTTAAACGCGGTAATGTGGTAAATTCCGAGTTGGAAAATTCCGAGTTCCCAGTAGTCGTGATTTCATCTTTATGGTTTCGGAGTACTTTCGCCCAATTTTGTCAGTATTTTCGAGGTGGTTGTGGTTATTGGAGTTGCAAACTTAGAGACTTTGTCGCTAGATTTATTTACTATGTAGGCAGTGACGTTAATTTAAACTATAAGTAAAGTAAAATATAGCGTTTAATCTAGCGATTTTCGAGCAGGCCTTACTGTTTTGAATTCGACAGGTTTCAGATAGTTGCGGTTATACGACTTGAGAGAGTGGTTTCGTTCGACTCATGATCTTTGAAGCTTGACTGTGATTCATGGTCATATTTGTGTTTGTAATTTTATGTTCTATTATAGTAGTTAAGTGCTTTTGTTTGATTTATACATTCTACTTGTAACTATATGACTGTAATTTATAGTTCCATTGGCCACTTTGTATCAGTGAATACAGTATATAGTACCTTATGCTGTACTGTAATAATGAGCACAAACAGATTGGCAAAATTGAAAGTGCATGAAAACTGTTTTAGAAATTAAACAAAAAAATTATCAAAACAGTGTCTCTAAATTATTAACAAGATGACACAAGGCTCATTACAAAATCTTCCAGAAATTCTAAATTAAATAGTGACCAAATACACAAACAAGTGAATAAAATGTCCATTGAATGAATAATCACACCAGGTTTCATAAAAATAAACTCATCTCTAGCACATCACAACCAAGGATTCTGCATCACTGCTAGTAAGATGATCAGACATCAAGTCATTGAGTCTGATATCTGTTAAAGATCATCAGCATCTTCAGGATGTGTAGGAATTAGAATGCCAAAGATAAAGAACTGGTGGTAGATAAAGGCATGTCTGTAGCAAAGGTGGACAGGTCAAAAGAAGCAAAGTGGTTCACCATGGTATCAGAGGATGGGAGAGCTGTGGTGGTTGTATAAAAAGCAAAAAAATAAAACACCCAATAAAGTATCAATTTAAACAGCTATGTTAGTCAAGTTTTGAGTCTGAAGCTGATGAACTGGATGACAAAGCTCTGACCTTAACCCCACTGAATACAGTCGTATGCAAATGTTTAGGAACCCCTGACAATTTCCATGATTTTCATTTATAAATATTTGGGTGTTTGGATCAGAAATTTCATTTTGATCTATCAAATAACTGAAGGACACAGTAATATTTCAGTAGTGAAATGAGGTTTATTGGATTAACAGAAAATGTGCAATATGCATCAAAACGAAATTAGACAGGTGCATAAATTTGGGCACCCTTGCCATTTTGTTGATTTGAATACCTGTACCTACTTAGCACTGATTAATTGGAACACAGGATTGGTTTGTTGAGCTCATTAAGCCTTGAACTTCATAGACAGGTGCATCTAATCATGATAAAAGTGCAACCTGGTGCAAACAGTGCAAGACAAGAAAAAAAGACAGAAAGACAGTGCAGGACAAAAGACAGTGCAAACAAAAAATAGACAAAAGACAATAAACAAAACCAGTGCCGATCACTGTAAATACTGTAAATCAATATTGCATGTGCAGAAATACTGGAATGAACACAGTATTATAGCAGAGTTGCATAAGGTAATGTAAAGTATAGTGCAGAACAGTGAGCTGAGCATACAGAACTGAGGGGCTCCAGTGCTCAGTGTGGTGGTGTTGGAGATCCTGTTCCTAATCCGGACTAACTGAGGTCTCCCAGTCAGGAAGTCCAGGATCCAGTTGCTGAGGGAGGTGTTCAGTCACAGCAGACTCAGCTTCTCAATCAGGTTCTGAGGGATGATTGTGTTGAATGCTGAACTAAAGTCTATGAACAGCATTCGTACGCAAGTGTCTTTATTGTCCAGGTGGACAATAGGGCTAAATGAAGGGTTAGGGCTAAATGAAGGTCCGTGGCAATGGCATCGTCCGTGGAGCGGTTTAGATGATACGTTCTCTAAGCACTTCATAACAATGGGTGTGAGTGCGAAGGGATGATGATCATTGAGGCGGGACACTGTAGGCTTCTTTGGGACAGGGTCAATGGTGGTTGTCTTGTGGCATGTAGGAACAACAACACTGTTCAGAGAAATGTTGAAGATGTCAGTGAATACATCCGCTAGCTGTTCTGCGTATTCCCTGAGCACCCTGCCAGGAATGCTGTCTGGTCCAGCAGCCTTCCTTGGGTTAACTCTGCATAGAGTTCTATTTCACGTCAGCTGTGGATAGACAGAGTACCTGATCGTTTGGGGGGAGGGATGGTCTTCCTTGTCTCTGCTTTGTTCTGCACTACAATCTGAGCATAGAAGTCATTCAGCGCATCGAGGAGGAATGGACATCACTGTCACAGGCAGGTAAAGCTGTCTTGTAGTTTGTGATTGCCTGAGTCACCTTTGGTTGCAGCCTCCCTGAAGATGTTCCAGTCACTACAAGATCCAGTGTGTTTTCCCCTCTCATTGCAAAGTCCACATGTTTATGGAATTTAGGGAGCACTGATTTGAGATTTGCATGATTGAAATCTCCAGCAATGATAAACAGTCCATCAGGGTGAACATTCTGCAGATCGCAAATAATCCCATAGAGTTCACATAGAGCCTCTAGCATTAGCGATGGGGGGAATCTACACGCAGACAGTGAAAACTGTGGTGAATTCCCATGGTAAATAAAATGGCCTGCATCTAACAGTCACAAAATCCACTAGGGACGAGCAGTAACTACAAACAAGCACAGAGTTCTTGCACCATTCTGTGTTGATGTAAACACACACACCACCACCGCTAGCCTTACCGCACAGAGCTGCATTTTTGGCGACACGAAGCGAGGTGAGTTAATCTAGCTGAATGACGGCATCCGAAACTCTGTGAGCCATGTCTCTGTGAAAACAAAGATGCAGCAGTTTCTGAACTGTCGCTGTGTAGTGCATTCGAGTCAGATGTAGTCCAGTTTATTGTCCAGGGAGCAAACATGGGAAAGTAGAATGGACAGGAGAGCTGGCTGGCTAGGGATTATTTTTAGCCTAGTTACCGTGCCACTTACCGTGCTTTTGCTTCCTCGAGCACCCCTTTGGCGTGCACCCCTCTCCTGGTCTCCAGTATCAGGCGGCACCAGTGAGTGGAGGCCTAGTCGCCGCATAAGCCGATGTCTCAAAACCTTTCTAACACATCATCGTGCGGGTTGTTTGTTGCATGATTTCTGTGTTGTAATAACTTCTGCCGGTTGTGTACATAAACACCGCTGTCTCTGGTGTCCACGTACTAGCAATAGTTGGGCTAAAAAACGTAAATAGCACCATATTGTATCCTGCTACTGCCGTGCCACCATCTTGGATCAATCTATCTGCAGCAGTAGACGTAAATGTACGTTTAACACAGTGATGTGTCATATTGCAAACATCGTGTCTAAAGCCCAATTTAAACAAGATGAGGTAATGGTCTGAGATAGATTTTGATAGAGGCACTTTGACTATGTTTTCTATATTTAATCTGAGGGTTAGAACAAGATCAAGAGTGTGACCTCCATTATGATTGGGTCCTATTACATTCTGGTTAACCCCTATCAAATCTAAGATGGAATCAACTGCTATTCTCAGAGGATCTTCTATCTTATTAAAATAAATATTAAAGTCTCCAACAATTACTGCTTTGTCCAAAGAAACAACTAGGTTTGAAATGAAATCTGCAAATTTACAAAGGAATTTAGAATATGGTCCAGGAGGTCTTTAAATAACAATTAGAGGACATGACTCAGTAGACTTATTTTTTTGCCTACATATGTTATGTTAGTATGAAGAACTTCAAATGAGTTAAACATATGTCTAGATTCTTGCTGGACACCTAGCTTATCATCATGATTAACTGCGACAACTGCCTGTTAGGTGTGGCTGATGTATATAACTATAACCAGGTGTGCAAGCTTCGGTTAATGCGACAAACTCGTTTGGTTTGACCCATGTTTCTATTAAATACAGAACACAAAACTTTTGATCAGTAATTATTTCATTAGCATTAAGAAATTTAGATGCAAGAGATCTTATAATAGACCTAGCTTCAGGTCAAAGGTGCAGGCTGTGCATTAACTATTCTAATAGATCTAATTTTATGCTAATAAGGTTATTAAAACCTGGGTGACAACTCAATACAGCTAGCAGATGTTGGATTAGGCTGCTTTTCTGCTCCCTGGTCTTGGCCCCAGATCTTGGCCTGTTCTTAAATTATGTGTTATGCTACAATAAATGGGAGCAGCACCTTCCCGAGTGGGAGGGACTAAAAGGCTAGCCTTGCCCTCAAAAGTGCTCCAATTATCTATGAAGCCCACATTGTTTAAACAAAACTATTCCATAATAAGCATGTGATTGCCTAACTCTTAGCTGATGTAAGGTATTCCTGGTCGCTATTCAAATGAGCGGTCAAATTAAAAACATAATCATGCTTTCTTTAGCTGATAAATCCAGCTCTTCTTGTGTTGCATTCCTATTCTGTAATATTCTGTAGATAACTCCATCAGTGAATTTAAATGAACGGGACATTTAAATGGTATGGCTGATTTGGATGCTTAACTTGCCTATGGAAAGGTTTCAGGCAATAGAATTGAATGGCAAGCCCCAAATTCGCATCACTCGAAGCATATTCCAATAGTAAGACAGAAACTTTAGTTTGTTCCTCCGGGTGCTCCAGTTTCCTCCCCTGGTCCAAAGACATGCATGGTAGGTTGATTGGCATCTCTGGAAAATTGTCCGTAGTGTGTGATTGCGTGAGTGAATGAGAGTGTGTGTGTGCCCTGCGATGGGTTGGCACTCCGTCCAGGGTGTATCCTGCCTTGATGCCCGATGACACCTGAGGCACAGGCTCCCTGTGACCCGAGATAGTTTGGATAAGCGGTAGAAAATGAGTGAGAGTGAGAGAGTAAGGAAAAAAAGAAATATAACAACAGTGACACCTATTGGGAAATAGGTGAACCCATCAATGGCCCCACGTGCACAGTGGACATTCCACGTATGCAGTGGAGTCAGATTGCCTTGAGTAATGAATGTGGAAATGATGGAAACAGGATCAATTTGGGTGGAAACATCACAGGTGAGAACACGGTGAGAAATAGTCACAGGTGTAGAAGAATGGTTGGAGAGTTAAGTGCTGTAAAGATGATCCAGGAAGTAAGAGTTACTGAAAGTGCCTACAATGGTCGATGGCACCAAGAATGTTAGGAGGATCAGGCTGACATTGAATCTAGGCCAAGAAAAAGGGAAGAAGAAAGCACTAAGTTATGCATGTCATTTAACAAGTTTGATATGCAGTAGATTTCATAAGAAACAAACCAGGGAGAGAGACAAGTGCCTGTAAATAACTAGACACACACACAACCATTTAAAGAACACTAAAAGCAAGAAAAACTAGGATACAACCACACACACATTAAAGTATCAAAAACTGTAGGTATGCTTGACACTGCACAAGTTAAAGTACTAATAACTGTAGGAATGCATGATACCGCACACACTAAATTACTAAACAAGAAATTGTATGAATGATGTATGAATCAGCATGAGAGTAGAAGCAGATAGCAGAGAACTAGTAATATCTTACCTTACATAGAAAAACCAAAATGAAGAGAGTGAAGAAAAATGATCCACAGAGACTCTGTTGCCCAAAATCATACACAATGATATGTTCTCTGTCCAGGGAGAAATGTGCAGGTTTCAGGAATTGTCAGGCTCAAGCTGTAGTAGTTTTTTTATATATAACCTCAGAAATAAGGTTAAAAATGTTGGGAAATACTGTTTGTCAAACCATTTCTTGTAGGGCTTCTCTTGCTTCAGAACAGATGTTGGCAACCTGCTTTGTATGTAAGCTGCGGTTACTACAGCCTATGCCCAGTACGTCTTTGGCAGGTTAGCATGAGAGAGCATGGTGCTTGCTGCCTCAATTAATGTCCTGTTTTTTTTTTTTTCCTGCAACACCATTATGCTGTGTGTGTGTGAGGTACAGTTGTCTCATGATGGATATTTGAGCCTTCAATAGAGTTCAATAATACCTAAGTATTCTTGAAATTCTTTTGACGTGTATTTCTTATCATTGTCCTTTCTTAAGCCGCCTTCACACTGCACACGACAAACGACCGCCGATAAACCGGAAGTCATTCATTTCCTATGGAAAGTCGCAAGGTCGCTGCGTGAGGTGCCAACCATCTGCGGATCCGTAATTTTTGGATCCGTTTTGAGCGTTGGATCCGTTAAAAAAATTTAACTTGTGCGACTACACCACATCCGATATGCCGACCGGGTGTGATGTATTCCAATGTTATCTAATCAGGTTCCTGTGCGCGAGGTGATAAGAATTATTAAAAAATATTAATATAAACTTTATCAAAAACAATCTTTTTGTTTTAAATACATTGTTATTGATAAAGTAATAAATTATTAATATTTATATTGTATTATTTTTAATGTTGTTCCCATGTTTCCTCAAAAATTATTCGCGGTCTTTTTGGATTGCATTGATTGTTTGTACTGTACTCCTAACTTCATTCACCATGATAAATGGAGGGAGAATACAGGCTAATTAAGTTTGCAAACATTTAGCACATTTTGCAAATACAACACACCTGAAAGACCGACAATCTCGGCAACACGCTTCCATGCTTCATTTTTCCTATAAGCATCTCTGTATGATTCAAGAGTTGGATCATAAAGTAATGGGTGTTCAGAGACCGCGTGATATCAGAATGAGCTTGAAATGAGAGACTGAATATCATGAAACAGAAATA
The DNA here is from genome assembly GCF_030014155.1 of Tachysurus vachellii. NCBI lineage: Eukaryota > Metazoa > Chordata > Actinopteri > Siluriformes > Bagridae > Tachysurus > Tachysurus vachellii. Next base: position 15,979,147 of record NC_083472.1, read on the forward strand.
CCATCCACATTTACTCTGTAATCAGAAAGCTTACTAGGAATGTTCCATCAGTATGTGGACAGTATGCAACAAGAGGGGAAAACATGCTGGATCTTGTTTACAAAAACATTCCAGGCACATGTGGCAGGGCATACAGGCAATCACAAACTACAAGACAGCTTCACCTGCCTTTAATAGTGATGCCTCCCTCCCAGATGACTTCTACACTCGGTTTGAGGTGCAGAACAATGTAGCGGTAAGACAACCCCCCCCAACAATCAGGTACTCTGTCTATCCACGGTCGATGTGAGGAGAACTCTATGCAGAGTTAACACGGAAGTCTGCTGGACCAGACAACATTCCTGGCAGGATGCTCCGGGAATGCGAAGAACAGAAAGTGGATGTCTTCACTGACATCTTCAACATTTCCCTGAGCAGCGCTGTTGTTCTTATGTGCCTCAAGACAACCACTATTGTCCCAGTGTCCTGCCTCAATGACTATCGTCCCGTTGCAATTACACCCATCGTTATGAAGTGCTTCAAGAAGCTCATCATGAGGCACAACAAGATCCAGCTATCACCCTCTCTGGACCCCCTACACTTTGCGTATCATCCAAACCACTCCATGGACGATGCCATTGCCACGGCCCTTCATTTAGCCCTGTTGTCTACCTGGACAATAAAGACACTTACGTACGAATGCGGTTCATAGACTTTAGTTCAGCATTCAACACAATCATCCCTCAGCACCTTATTGAGCCTGCCAGGACTGAACACCTCCCTCTGCAACTGGATCCTGGACTTCCTGAATGGGATACCTCAGTCCGGATCGGGAACCACTCAGGCAATGATCAGATGGCTACCAAGATTGAACCATATCATCATGTACAACTGTAGTGGGTATCATCAGCAAGAACAACGAGTCAGCATACAGAGAGGTGGTGCAACAACTAACTGCCTGGTGTAGAGCCAACAACCTGTCTCTGAATGTTGATAAAACTAAAGGGATGGTTGTTGACTTAGAGAGAGCACAGAGCGACTACTCTCCACTGAACATAGACAGATAATTTATTGAGATTGTCAAGAGCACCAAATTTCTCTGTGTTCATCTACCAGAGAACTTCATCTGGTCACTCAACACCAGCTCCATTGCCAAGAAAGCCAAGCATCTCTACTTCTTATGAAGTCTAAGAAAATCCCATCTCCCTCCCACGTTCTGACTACGTTTTACAGGACCATTGAGAGCATTCTGAACAGCTGCATCACTGTCTGGTTTGGGAACTGCACCATCTCGGATTGCAATACCCTGCGGGTAGTGAGGACTGCTGAGAAGATCATTGGAGTCTCTCTTCCCTATATCATGGACATGTACCCCACACGCTGAAACCGCAAAGCCAACAGCATTGTGGATGACCCTACACACCCCTCATATGCACTCTTCACACTCCTGCTGTCTGGAAAAAGGTAACAAAGCATTTGGGCCCTCACGACCAGACTCTGTAACAGTTTCTTACCACAAGCTGTCAGACCCGTTAATAACTGAATTGAACTGTACTGAGCTCAACACACATGCACATTAACTGTATGTACTGAACAGACCTACACCAAATACACAATCTTCCAATATGCATCCATCAAAATGTTTACATGCTGTTATGCACACTGTTTTTGCTCTTTGCACATGCTGTCTCACATTTCAGTTGATTGCTGTTTTGCACAATACTTTACAATACATCATGCTGCTATAATACTCTGTTCATTCCAGTATTTCCAAAATTGCAATATTGTTTGAACACACAGTATTTACACTGGTGGGCTCTGTTTTTGTTTATAGTCTTTTGTGTAATGTCTTTTGTCCTGCACTGTCTTTTTGTCTTGTCTTGCACTGTTTGCACCAGGTTGCACAGATGCACTTTATGTGGCTAGGTCTACTTACTAAGTCCTTAGCTCTGTCTTTGTTTTATGTAGCCAATTTCTAAAGAATCCAATTTCTAATGCCCTTTACACATTCTTCAATCTTAAGCTGGCATCTCTCATCTGATTTAGCTGAAACAGATACCTGTGTCAGCAGCATAACAGTGAAAGCTAATAGCAAGTTTACAAATAATCCCTAACTCTCTTTCCAATTTAGGGTTGGGAAAATCTATGCAAGGTAAACGAAAACTGGAGTAATGTTGCATAAAATGTCACTTTACCTGAAGACAAACCTATTACATAGAAACACACTCATTGCATTGTTAAATGATAAACGGCCCACATATTTACACTGGGTCTTGTTTTCCCTGCTGAAATTCACATGGTCAGAATGATTCTTAGCAAATCTGTCACAAATCAGGAGAAAGATTCCTGATGTTCTTGTGACATCATATGGAAGAGAATACTAAATTTGTCTCAGTACATACAGCACCAGTTGATCACATGAAGTTACTACTATGCACTCCAACTAGATGAATCAACATGTGTATGTTAGTATGTTGGCACATTGTAATGTACGAGGAGTATGTTAATAATTTAATACGATTTTATTTAAAAAAACATACAATGCTATTAGGTCATTTAATAAATAAATTATGTAAGTTATTAATTAATTAATATTAAAAGTTCTGATGAAGAAACAATGACAAGTTACAATTTTATTCTGGGCAGTACACAGAACAATGCCAAAACTAGATCCCTTACCTACATGCTTTGTTAAACAGAATACCAGTAGCTTCCAAACCCCTTGCCTTAACACTGACTTTGTGCCTAAAGCTTTCAAACTAGTGGATCTCAAACCCCTGAAATTAAAAACCTGACCTCGACACCTATCTGCAATCCAACTATAGGCCAATATCAAACCTCCTCTTTATATTCAAGATACTAGGAGAAGTTGTAGCAAGGCAATTATGCTCATGCACATAGGAATATGGTCTTACATAGAAATAACATTCATGTAATGTATTTTGGCCTCATTAAAGCACATTAGTAGTAAATGACCTGTTACTGGCATTCATGTAATCTAAAAAATAGATTCACTGAAACCTATGGCTTTTTTGAAAAATAGTGCAATAGTGTTATATCATTACACCAAATTCTATGATGAATAACACAGGACACAAGATATAACATTTACGAATTCTTAGAAATTAAGGATTTATTCTTTTTACCCATCAATAAGACAGAGAGGCAAATACCCAGCAAAGGGGACAAAAATTAAATTGTGGTATACTATAAAACCTATACCATTTCAATTCAGTTATCAATATAAAAACAATATAACAAAAGAAAACAGTGCTTTATCATCATTAACATGTTTTATATTTTAAGATTTTATCTAATCACTGTCAATTCATGTTATACAAAATAATGACTGATCACCAAAAAAGAATACATTTTCTACATTGGGTAGTTCATTAAATCAATGCAAAATATATTTTAAAAAAAAAAAAAAAAAAAAAAAAAAACATTCTAGTGATTTCCTAGGTACTTCTTTTGGCTTCAAGGGTGTCCAAAAAACACATCAGGTGACTGTCAGTTCATGTTCATAGTCATGGGTCACAAAATATTCTTGGCAAAATTAAATGCCTATAACATTCATAATAATTTATCTGGAGCCAGGATATGCCTATTGAGTAATAGGTATCCAGGCCATACTGCAATTTTGAACAGTCAGAGTAATTAATTAAGTTCCTAGACATCCAAAACTCTCATAAAACTCATACAAATTGAACCAAAAATACCTTAAATATGCTTCTATCCATCATCTATCCATCAAAATGATTAACATGAACTAAGAATTGTGAGTTTTTAGCAGAGTATGGACTCTATATCTTAATATGTACTGAAGAATTCATCCTCCTTTATGAATTGACCTTTTTACTAAATGTTCCACCATCTGAATGAGCAGGGCAGTGAGAATCACCTGGATACAATCTTGAGCATGTGTGCATACAAGCTAGAATCTTTGTGGATCTTTGTGTGTGCTTTTACCTTCTTTTCTGGATTTCATCTCAGAGAATAATTGTTATAAGTCCTGTTTATGATATTGTTCACATACATTATTATAGTAGAGTCAATAAAATTCCTAATAAACATCTCCAAAGACTTCAAATAGATAAGCAAATGTTCAGACATTGTCAACATACATCACACCTGTATCACAACCGGTTCTGTTTCAGTTCTACCATCCGCAGGAATTTATGTTCATCAATAGCCATGTGATGCACCTCAACCTCTCCCTGCTTATAGCCAGATTTTTATGAAATTTTGTTTACAGTAGAAAGGCTAATGGATCTGCAGAAGCTAAAAATTCGGGAGCTGATGGCAATGGGAACAAGAAGGAAGCTGAGAAATTAACCAAGGTCCTCACTAACCCATGGAAATTGGCAAAATAGTGCGATTCTGATAACCCAAATGATTTTTACTGCCATGGTGACCTATGATTGATTATATGCTTGGATAGGGATGTAACTGTTAATCTATTGACTACTCATAATCATCAGGCAATGAGCCAAGAAAAAGTGGTCAAGGAGGCTGCATGTATAGGACAGTAGTATTTATTGTAAATATTGTAATTTTACATTATATAAATAATTTCCTGTTTGATGAAAGGTCTCTGCATGTGTGCACACATACACAAAGATGTATCTAGGTGCTTTTTACTGCATGCGCCAGTTATCCAGGTTCATGCAACTGGTTGTATACAACCATGTATCGATAATGACATTATCCAATGTTTATAAAAAAACAAAGCCATCAAATGTATATAATTGACACGACAACACTACCTAGACAGCATATCTGAACATCATGGTAAGTGCTTCAGATAAGCTGAATTCGCATTGTTGATTTAGGTTAAATCTACTGTTGTTTAACATGGCTTTGAAATAAACTAGAATGTATTGTGAAGGAAAGTTTTGAAAACTTCAAAAAGATACAAATAGAAAGTCATTTCAGGCAAATAAAATTTATATCAAGAAATACATCATGTTCAGAAAACAGTCAACAAAACTACCCTTACTGGTTAAAATCTAATAAATGTTGTGAAGTTAGGTTAAAGATTTTTTTATTTTACTTTTCATGTTACCTTTCATATGTACAAATGTCCTTTTACAAACACCTCCACCTGCTTCGAGGTTGTAAAATTGAATTGGAAAATTGGCTTTAGTGAAACTTTAGTTCAAGCAATCATTTGATGCACAAAACTAGTCTAGCTCACTATGAATCACAGATCAGCTTTATTTTTATATATGCACCAATATTTCTTCATGACTACAATTAATTGAATACCTTTACCCAGTAATGTCAAAGGTGTTTACAGTAAATTAAAATTAGTAACAATTAACATATTGCTAAATTATCTAATGTATTTATTTGTTATTTTGCACAAAGTATTACTTTAATGTTGCCTCAAAGTTCTGCAAAATTCAGATAATAATACATGACCAGTAAAACAGGCACATACTTTAGAGCTGCTTATGAATGAATGAATGCATCAATCAGAGAAATGTCTTTCATTTTCCTCCATTCTGTGCAAAAGCTTGTTTTTTCAGCTACCATTTGAATGTTTTTTCTATTTTTTCAATAATGCTAACCTTCCAAAATTTTGCCAGAATGGTGATTGAGCTTGTATTTGATAATGAAACTCAAATACGTTGGAGTGTGCCAAGTCATTGGTGGTTGCAGACAGTCCTTTGGCTATGAGCTTCTGGGGGCAAGACGATGAATGTGGCACATACCTGTTTAGATTTAGAGCTGACCAACAAAGACAGAAGAAGTAAGGAAGAGAGTACAAAAAAAAAGAGAACAACTATTACTTACATACCCCAAACCACCAGTGCCATTGTCCAACTAACACTATTCATGCTTCTCTTAACTTACAGTATCTCACAGAAGTGAGTACAGCCCTCACATTTTAGTAAATATTTTATATCTTTTCATGTGACAAAGCTGAAGAAATAACACTTTGCTACAGTAAAGAAGGGAGTGTACAGCTTGTATAACAGTGTAAAATTGCTGTCCCCTCAAAATATCTCAACACACAGCCATTAATGTCTAAACCACTGGCCACAAAAGTGAGTATACCCCGAAATGAAAATGTCCAAATTGTGCCCAAAGTGTCAATAATTTGTTTTCCCACCATTATTTTCCAGCACTGTCTTAACCCTCTTGTGCATGGAGTTCACCAGAGAAATAAAGGTTGCCACTGGAGTCCACTCCTCCATGGTGACAAGACAGAGATGGTGGAAGTTAGAGACCTTGCACACCTCCACCTTCCATATGAGGATGCCCCACATTTGCCCAATAGGGTTCAGGTCTGAAGACATGCTTGGCCAGTCCATCACCTTTACACTCAGATTCTTTAGCATGGCAGTGGTCATCTTGGAGGTGTATTTGGGGTCGTTATCATGTTGGAATACTGCCCTGCGGCCCAGACTCCAAAGGGAGGGGATCATGCTCAGCTTCAGTATGTCTCAGTACATGTCAGCATTCATGGTTCCCTCAATGAACTGTAGCTCCCCAGTGCTGGCAGCACTCATGCAGCCCCATACCATGAAACTCCTATCACCATGCTTGACTGTAGGCAAGACACATTTGTCTTTGTACTCCTCACCTGGTTGCTGCCACACACGCTTCCCACCATCTGAACCAAATAAGTTTATCTTAGTCTGCTTGTCATCAGCAAACTGTTTATGGGCTTTCTTTTGCTTTATCTTTAGAATAGGATTCCTTCTGGGACAATAGCCATGCAGTGCGGCCTATGGTCTGAGCACTGACAAGCTGACCCCATCGTGCACTCGACTTCTTTGGTCGACCATGGCGAGTGGAATCTGTACAGTAAAACTGCTGTATAGTCTTGGCCACCATGCTGCAGCTCAGTTTCAGGGTCTTGCCAAACTTCTTATAGCCTACGCCATCTTTATGTAGGGCAACAATTCTTTTTTCAAATCCTCAGAGAGTTCTTTGCCAGAACTCAACTTCCAGTGACCAGTACAGTATGAGTGTGAGAGAGCGTTAACACCAAATTTAACACACCTGCTCCCCATTCACACCCGAGACCTTGTAACACTAACAAGTCACATGACACCGGGGAGAGAAAATGGCTAATATGGCCCAATTTGGACATTTTCACTCAGGGGTGTACTCACTTTTGTGACCAGTGGTTTAGACATTTATGGCTGTGCGTTAAGTTATTTTGAGGGGACAGCAAATTTAAACTGTTACACAAGCTGTACACTCCCTTCTTTACATTGTAGCAAAATGTAATTTCTTCAGTTTTGTCACATGAAAAGATATAATAAAACATTTACAAAAATGTGAGGGGTGTACTGACTTCTGTGAGATACTGTACAATACTGTACATTTATAGGTACATGGCAACAATACTGATGACTCTGAAGTGGACAAACTTCCAGAATTATTATGTATTGAATCATAGCTAAGCATGCATATACGTATTTCAACATATACTGCATCTGAAACGAATTGGTACACTTGATATTTGTGGCTAAGAAGTTGCCATGGCATCTTGAAAAAAGACAATCTTTCTGTATTAGGATAGTTGCCTTTTAAAATTCCATAGATCCATCTCAAATTACCAGAATATATTTGTGACCGCATAATTATAGCTTTAGTGTTGTTGCTATATTGCCACATCAACAATCTTTGGTGTTGGCACCTATAATACTCTTTCAATGCAGCTGCCATGGCATCTTGGAGAAAGGTTAACTCTACAGAAAACTCTTATAAATATACCTTTATCATTTTCATACCATGTCCATATAATATGGCCCTCTTTCTCAAGATGATATCTATAAATGAATCTGCAAATTCAAGAAAATACTTCACCGTATGTCAGTGAAGTACAATAGATTTCAAAAACAATGTGCAAATATGATAAGATGATTCCATTATTCAAGAGCATTTTTTATATAGTTGACATATATAAATTGTATAAAAAATGTCTTTTTATTGATGAACTAAGTATTATAGCAACAGGACAAGCATTGTGAATATTCATTAATTAATGGAAAATATTGAATATATTCAGAATTAAAAATAAAAACTGTATTTAATAAATTCATTGAAAATGCTACCGTGCTATATTCTTTAACTACAATGTTGTTAGTCAACAAGACTCGTTCAGTATTCTGTATTCAGTATTGTTCAGTATAACTTTTTTGCCAATTAGCACACAAAACTACAATGAAAATACTGCATGCAATAAAGAATAGGAAAAGAACATTCACCTGGTAACGCTTTGGTGCCTCACCTTTCTGTTTGGTCACCTTACGCACCGTCATTGCTGCTTGCCGTTTTTGATATTCCGAAATTTTAAAGCCTAAAATAATACAAAAATACAAACTTTTACATTCTAGCTATTCAATTAAAATCACAAAAATAAACATTAACATGTACATAACAATATTTGCATGTTAGGCTAGAAAATAAATGTTACTTAATATTAGGGAAAACATGATAAAATTAGTATAAATAATATTTTTAAAATAAAAATTATATAACGATGTCTTGTGTTCTATACATGAGAAAAGCTTTCCTGAATACAGAAGAATTAGACTGTTAACATCTTTAAAATTTACCTATTTTTTCGTCCTCTAGCACCATTTTCCGTTCTTCATGAAATGCCCTAAGCCAGCGAATTTTTTCCTCCAATTTTTTGGCCAAGAAGATGTGAAATTCCTCTGTGTCCTTATTGTGCAGTTTAAATGCATTCTTGATGCTAACATTGAAGTCATCATCCCATCCATCAATTGCATCTTTCACTTCATACCTGTCCATGTTAATACGTCCTTTGTAGTAAAGAAGGTCACGTCGAATGAGATCCTGTACATTAGGAGACAGTGAACAGGAATCAATGTGTCAAAAAATAAAAACGTGTGCTCTTCTCTTAAAATAACTAAAAATATATAATGCACTGGGCCCAAAAAAGGCTGGAAGTAATTGTGAATTCTGTTTAGTTAGCCTTTATTTGGGATTAGGAGAGTTCTAGCTCAAATGCATGACGGTTGAAAATGACCTCATTCTGAGCTCCAAAGTGTATGTGGTTAGTTAAATGCAATATGTGAAATCTATAGAAATATATAGAATATATACAATAACAATATATTGTATATAACAATATATAGAAATTGTTAAACATTTGGGGGGGCATGGTGGCTTAGTGGTTAGCACGTTCGCCTCACACCTCCAGGGTTGGGGGTTCAATTCCCGCCTCCGCCTTGTATGTGTGGAGTTTGCATGTTCTCGCTGTGCCTCAGGGGTTTCCTCTGGGTACTCCAGTTTCCTCCCCCGGTCCAAAGACATATATGGTAGGTTGATTGGCATCTCTGGAAAATTGTCCGTAGTGTTTGATTGCATGAATGAATGAGTGTGTGTGTGCCTTGCGATGGGTTGGCACTCCGTCCAGGGTGTATCCTGCCTTGATGCCCGATGATGCCTGAGATAGGCACAGGCTCCCCGTGACCCGAGGTAGTTCGGAAAAGAGGTAGAAGATGAATGAATGAATGGAAAATATGACTGATAATGCAAAATATATTTTTTTCTTATTTAAGGATACTAGTCACGTGAAGTCATTAATTATCACATAGTTTTTTCATGTCTTTTTAAATGCTAATGATAACCGAATTCACCTAAACAACCCTGATGAAAAGTTTACAACTCCCTGAATGTTTGCCCAGATTATGAAACACAGAGGTTTAATTAGCTATTAAAGGGAAGCTTCCAAACTGTGACTCACTGAAAATGTAATTAGTGTCTGTTCATAAACAGTCAGTGAGTTTCTCTGGAGGTGATGCATTGACTTTAGATACTGCACCATGGGGAAAAACAAGGAACTGCCAATAGACCTGCGTAATACGGTAGTTGAACTTTATAAAGCAGGAAAAGGATTTCTCAGTACTTGAAAATGGCAGTACTGTTCAAACTCATAAATTGGTGGAAAATAAGAGATTCTGTTTATACTAAGCCATGGTCAGGTAGAAAGATTTCACCCACTAATGCCAGAAGTATTGTTCAGGATGCAAAGGAAAATCCACAAAAATCGTTGAGAGAAATACAGGTTGCTATGGAAAAAAGTGGTGGGGTTGTTTTAAGAAGCACAATAAGGACAAGCCTCACAAGACAAGCCTCACAGCTTCTGAAGCAGTGGCATTTGGAGTGGTAAGACCAAAATTGAACTTTATAGTCACAACCATAAACACTATGGTTGGAGAGGCGTCAACAAGGCATACAAGGCAAATGTACAGTACATCCCCACTGTAAAGCATGGTGGTGGTTTTCTTATATTTTTGGGGGTTTGTGTGAGCTCCAGTGGCACAGGAAAGTTGGTAAAATTTGATGAAAAATTAATGCAGCATGGCATCAGAAAATACTGGCAGACAATTTGCATTCTACAGAATAAAAGCTGTGCATGGGATGCACTTGGATGTTCCATCATGATAATGATCCAAAGAAGGGTTGACCCCCCGATGGCTACAGCAGAAAAAGGTGGAGGTTCTGAAGTTGCAATCACAGTCTCCTGAATATCTCAAACGTGCAGATTGTGGAAGACAACCAAAAAATTTACAGGAACTGGGAGGCATATTGCCAAGAAGGCATGGTGCCTTAAACAGGGATTATTTCCTTATTCACTTTTTTGTTATGTCTTGTTTGATGATTGTGCCATTCTGTTATGCCTTGGTACATGGTACACATCTTGCAAATACTCAAACTGTGTGTTATATACATACGTATTATATATATATATATATATATATATATATATATATATATATATATATATTATATATACACACACACACACATACATACACGCTGTATTGTATGAGTGTTTACCATTACAAGATGTATACCATTTTTTAAAGAAAACATGGGTAAGAAGGCACAGGGAGATGAAACAAAATATGGCTGAAATGCAAAACATCATTATTCAGAAGAGAAGAATTGTAATTGAGAGAGCCATGTAAATGAAAAAATGATAAATATCTAGGGTCTAGTTTCTTCTTCCGGGTTTTTGTATATTCATACAAATATATATTTATTTATATGTTGACAATTTTATAAATAGTATATACTGTATACTTTGTCTTGTATTGTTAGCACAATACAAAGTATTCTCACTGAGTCCAGCCTTCGTACCAAGCCTTTGTTTTTGCTGTCTGTTTGCCATTGACTCACCTATTTGTTATTTCTGTTTTGAAATCATCTCACTGTTTGATTATTACGTTTTGTTTTTTTTCCAGACTTTACCAATTTTCTTTGACTCTGTATTTGTCTCATGCTTTGGATTGTTTACTCCTGCTGTTTTTTAATAAACTTTTACAAATGGAATCTACCAACTACTCATTAAATATACACAGTGACCAAGACAGTATCAATTCTATGTGTCTGGATAAGTGTACATATTTATGTATTTAAATAAAATTGCAGGGTGTAAAACAAGATAAATATGATTGACTAGAAGCAATAATATGAGTAAATAAATAAGTAAAAGCTGATATAGAACATAGCTCTAATGTTAATGTTAACAATAACGTTTGCTCTGTCGCAGAATGAGCTATTTTGTCAATGCAAAATAGCATTGCAGGCTAACAGCACTCACTAATATATAATCTGATGATACTAAAACTAAATGATATATAATGAACTTAGCAATGGTATCACAATGTTAAAATGAAATGGATGTAGAATTATCAGCATAGCATTACAACCGTAGTGAGCAGAATAGCATCTTACAGTAGGACTCACAGTATGTAAAACCTTGAAGTGGATAAACTAGAACAGCAGAAGAGCACATCAGGTCTACTCCTGTCAGACAAGAATAAGAGACCAGGGCTACAGTGATCACAGGTTTACAGAAACAAGGCAGTTAAAATTCAACTGGTCTTTGGATGGTAGGTTAAAATTTTGTCAACTTGTTAACAGTTCAGGCTAGTGGTAGTGGTGTGTGAAATGTTTTCATGACACAAACAGTGCCCCTAATTTGAGCATTAACTTCAGTACTGTTTGAATTCCATAGCCATCTGAATATTGTTGCTAGCCATTGACATCCATTTATGGTCACCTTTTTATCATTGATACTTTCAGTATGACAACATGACACACACATAAATGATAATCACAAAGCACAAGCCACCAAAGTCACCAGATCCAATAGTCCACCTTTGGGATGCGATAGAACAGACGATTCACAGCATGAATATGCTATTAAAAAATCTGTAGCAAAAATTATGTGATGCAATCGTAGTAATCTCAAATGAATTTTTCGAAAACTTTCTGCAATGACATGAAAGTCTGAGACGTTTTTGAGAGCAAAGCAAGATCCTACCAAGGATTAGTATGGTGTGTATTCTGTCTATTATGTCTAGTAGAGATAGTGTAAATAGTGGATTTTTATCTAAACAAAATATAACTACATTAAATAAAAATGCATTTTACCCCATTTATACTTAAATAGAAAGATCATGTACCTTTTTACACAACACTAGCTGGTGGTCAAAAAGGAAGAAAACTCGATGCTGACTCCTCCCATAAGGTTGGTAGATCCAAGACAGCTCACCTGTGTATATCAACTCAGAGCTTCTGTCCAAAATGTCATTACCCTGCACAGAGGATCAATCTCATAATCAAGATCTTTTTATTCTCAAAATATTGATATTTATATTGATATTTAATATTGACATACCAAATCATAACAAGAACATACAAACATATTACACAAAATACAGCTCATAAACACAAACATATTACCTGTATTACTATACAAAATAATACACAGTTTATTGCCAGATGCTTGCAAGAAAGTTTATTATTTAGACTTTTTTTTAAGTGCAATAAAACAATAAATTTTCAAAAAAAAATTAAAAAAAAATTTAAAAAAAAAAGCTCAGGTTTTGGATAACTGATTTCTCTTTTTTTTATTAATAAGGGATGCAGTTATATTATTTTACTCATTCTTTGGATGGCAAACAAGCTTACAGCAGTGGTGTACACATTATTGTTGGGGTGTTCAAACAAATGATAGTTTAATTCATTTAAAATTTACCTTGCACATTCATTGCACATGTTCTTAAAATAAATATATTCATAGTTATTAAAAAAAGCCTTCCTATAAAATTATATGTGGCTTATAATGAAAATAACCATATTTTCTTTAAAAGCAGTAGTAACATCCAAAATTTCTGGAAACTGCTAGATGGCTATTGTTAATTAAAATTCTCTTCATAATGACTTATTAATATATTCACAGGTGAATGTGCACCTGTGAATATATTAACAAGTCATTATGAAGAGAATTTTAATTAACAATAGCCATCTAGCAGTTTCCAGAAAGTTTGGATATTCTTCATAGATAATAATAAGCTCTATTAATTATAAGCTCTAGCTTACAGAAGGATTACAATATACCCTTTCATCCAAACAAAAAACACAAGCCTTCAAGAACTGAAAGCAAGTTTCAAAAAGGGATTTTACCATGTAACACAGTTATCCAGAGCCCATGAAAAGTTTTCTTTTTATTAATTTCCACAATCTTTACTGTTATATATATATATATATATATATATATATATATATATATATATATATATATATATATATATATATATTAGTGTGATATGAAAAGACTATAGGAATTTTAAAGATTCTCTCCCCATTTTACTAAAAGACACAGTGCCTAATATTAAAATGTACATATGGAAAACATTGTTGCCAAAATTGTTAAGAGTAAAAATATTATAAATTTCATTATCAGCATCATCAAGATTAGTCTCTCATCAAAAAGTGTCCAGTTCCCTGTCTCAGTGGTTAAAAATGTAGCTACTTGGCCATCATGTTTCTAGACCATTCCCCATTGTCTCCTGAGCTTACACTCCTGCTAGCTTTGCCACCATTAAATAGTCAAATGCATTTTCATTTCCTTTTACTCTCTGATGAATGTGTATATACCTCAGTGTATTTTCTTTCAACCCCCAATAAACCTTTTATTTCCAAAAACTCAAGATTACATGCAAAGATCCAAGTGTTGCAGATAAATTTCCCCAAAAGTTCCCCAATAAGAAATTCCCCAAACCCCTCTCCCTGTTTTTAACAAAAATATTTAGTGAATCATTTGGTATCCATTCTCTTCTTCATAGTTCTTGGTTTATAAATGCTTGTCAGGAATTACAGCATATCATGCATAACGCCTTTTGGCATAATTGGCATAATATGCTCCAAACTTAGCATAGAAATCAGTGCCATATATGCCTGATGTCCTTGGTGTTTAGGAATTAACCATGGATTCTTCCTGCATAGTCAGCAGTTATGCATTGTAATATATGCTGGACTTAACATAATAGAGATTTGATCCATATAGCTGAGGCAGTGGCAGTATCCAACCCTGTAAGCACTGTGAAAGTTCATGTAAACAAGGTCTAAACTGTTTGTTCAATGGGTCACAAAATCAACATGCTTATCACTTATATTTGGTACACTTCCCAAAGAGATAACCAGAGGGCAACCATCTGAAATGAAACACTTCTTCTGTTGTTTTATATGGCTGTGATCTTAAATTTTGTCTTGTCTCCCCATTCATGTCTTGTCTCCCCATTTGTTCTGTCACTGGTGGTTGCCTTAATGTGACTCAATTATGTTCCCCTACTTTTTGGATGATCTCTTTTAGGCACTATATTTAAGCCTCCGTCTTTCACTCTAACCCATTTGTCTTGCAACTGTTGCGTTGCATGCTGTGTGTGTGTTTGTTATGCTACATCCCTGTTTGGTTTTTTGATTTGATTTTGAACTATGTCTTCAACATGTTTATTGTTTCAAAGTCTGAAGGAGGCTGGTTTGACTGAATTTGTCTAAATTTAAGACCCATGTACTAGGAGACAGAGGATGGCCAGGGTAGGCCCACTGCATGCCAAGATTCTTGCAATTAAGAGGTTTTCTTACTCCAACCAAGAAAGGGCTGCTTGTTGTAACCATCTTTTTTAAAAATCAGTAGTATGTCTGGGTATTGACCTTTTGAATGGGTCTGTTAACTTTGAGTGGTCCCCACGTTGTCAACAAGCAGACAATAACATGAAATTAGTGTTGTCTGCCACAACCGTATTAGCAGTTAAAATTCGTTAGGATGGTGTTGACCATCCAGTATGTGATTTTTCACATAGACACAGGTAAGACTGTGTCTATTTTTTTTTTCTTTTTTAGGTACAGTTTAAGTGATTGGGGTATGGCTTCTGAATACCTGAACCTGAGCTTATGCAATTTAATATCTCTTGTCCTTAGGTTTGGTTATTATTTATTTTGACCTTGCACATTTATACATTTGCTGGTATAGCACTTCACATTCATTCACATGGCTTAACACTATTATTACACCTTATTATTCACATTATGATTAAGTTTTTTGGGTTAATAAATACAGTATATGCTCTTGTTGTATCACATTCCTTTTATGCTTAAGACTATAGTTACTTCAAATGTCTAAAATGTATGAAACATCATTCTTACTGTCCAAACTAACCTCCCAATCTAGAACCGATGCTTGCCACTGAGCAATTTTGTCAATGTTCTCCAGTCTCCTCTTGCGCTCATTGATCTGTTGGGTGACATTCCTCATTACAGCTAATGCTGCAGCCACATAACGATAATCACTGAGGAAATAATAAGATGAAAATAAAATTAACAGATGCCATATATGCCTAAATACATTTACATTCTCTATATCATGAAAGATAGCATATGTAATTTGTACATTGTCTAAATTGTTCACCCACTTTTCTCAACTAACCTTTCTATCATCATCCCCAATAACCTGGGTGTAATATTTACATAAAAAACAAGTTTCATCAAAATGTGATTTTATTGCTTAGCTTATGTACAGTCAGTGGGGTCAATTCACACTGTATTAACACAACAAGTGCTAGAATGATATGGCACCAAGACTTATAATGCTGGGGTTCTCAGTTTGATCATGAGTTTGAATTATATTATTCCTAGAATATGAAAAATTGGATTATGCAATTGGATGTGCTATATATATGTCTAGGTCTCAAGACTTTGGTGAGTCATTGTTAGTGAATTTGTGTTGGTACCATGTTCAAGTCTCTGAGGATAGTCATATGTTAACCACGCACATTGTATAGTAATTCATGTATGTTCGATGTTTATGACTAGGTTTGCTCAGGTTACTATGTTAGCGATAGTGACAGGAACGTCATGTGTATGTAGTTTGGTAATCTGTGTTTTGAAATAAAAGCATCCAAGTGCACTGGACGTCTCTGCATTTGGATCTGCTATTTTATTTGGTCGGGGCATGTCTGCTCCTCTCCGCTTTTCTTTAAGGTAGAGGTTGTGGACCCCTTGTCCCTGTCTCCATAGGAATGCCTCCACTTTTGGTCCATTGCTCCTCATATTGGCTTGTGGTGGACACCCTTCGGCAAGCCAGGTGGAGTATGCTTCTTTCAATCCTTTTGCCTTTATGGATGCTACCTTGCACCCGGACCTTTAGTCTGCTACAGACTTCTGCCAGTAATGGCCCAGCCATAGGCATTGCGGTTATGGATGTTTTTTTTGTGTTTCAGTACACCTGATGAAATGCACATTAGCAAGGAGTGCTTGTTAATATTATGAACAGCAGCTACACCATTTCCTCTCTACCTGCTTTTTTTTTCTACCCATCCCATCTTGTGATTGTGCCAGCTCCAGTTGTGTCCCTTGTCATGAAGTTTTCGGACCTTCAGTGAGACGAGGCCAACACTGCGAGGATCCCAAGGCACCAAGAGATGTAACAGCTCCAGTTGTATTCTGCTTCATTAAGATTTTGGACATTCACTGAGAAGATGCCAACTGTGGTCTTTGAGAACAGCCTCCTAATCAATACACAATTGTCGCACTATAAATGACTGTAGAACGGACAATATTCATAATAACACTCCCCAGTGTTAATAACAATTTGTTGAGTGATCACACCATCCAGTTTCACCCAAATAAGGATGGGTTCCCATTTGAGTCTGGTTCCTCTCAAGGTTTCTTTCTCAAGGTTGCCTCAGGCTTGGGATTTGGTGCATAAATGACTTTTGTCAAGTCACGTCAGCTCTAGAACATTGTACCTACTGTGAAACATGGAAAAATCTCAAGGCTATCAAGGCATTCTGGAGAAAAATGTGCTGCCCAGTATCAGAAAGCTTGGTCTCAGCTGCAGGTCATGAATACTCCAACAGGATAATGACCCAAAACACACAGGAATGGCTCAGTACAAAACAGTGGACTATTCTGAAGTGATCATCTATGAGCCCTGATCTAAATACTATTGAACATCTGTAGAAAAAGCTGAAACATGCAGTTTGGAGAAGGTACCCTTTAAACCCGAGACAGCTGGAATAGTTTGCTCAGGAGGAATGGGACAAAATACCTGTTGACAATGGCAGAAGTCTCATTGAGAGTTATGGAAGTCACTTGACTACAGTGATTGCATCAAAAGATTGTGCAACAAAATACTAATTTAAGGGTACCATCAATTTTGTGCAGGTTAGTTTTATTAGTTTATCTGGTCCTAGGCAGCTCCTAAAATTGGGTAAATGCAACCTCAAATAGACAACAACACCACATGGCATAGTACACTATATTAATGTCATTATTTATTAACAAACATAAAGCCCACATTTAGAAGCCATGTGTAAAGAACCAAGTACACCATATAATTCAGGTGCAGTCTTTCATGCTCTGTCATCTCCTGGGGCAAAGGGCAGAATGCCTGCAGAAAGAATGGACAACTGGCGAGCAGAAAAGTCATTTCCAGTGTCAGAAACTATTCAGAGGCTGACTCCAGTGGGAGCTTAGGGAAGGTCTGTTGGGAGACCAGGGTTCAGGAGCTGGTCCCCCTCAGGGGCCAGACCAAGAGATTCCAAATTTCAGAGTGGGGTGGGAAATTTCCCCCTGCACCAGAGAGAGGAGGTTTCTCCTAATGGGACTCTCAGAAGCAGCAGCACCCAGAAAGGAAATGATGTCCACAAGCCAGACTTAGGTGGGCCAATGTGGAGCCACCAATAACAGACAGACTCAGTCATGGCAAGGCTAGGCTAAGACCCCTGTAATCAGAGCTCTCAGGAAAAGCTTACAGACAGAGCCTCAGCTAGGTTTTCACCATGGCATGCAGCCCCCAAATGGGCTGATGAAAAGACAAAGCCACAGGGGATAAAACTCCTCAGAGGTGAACAATGCCACTTCCACCCAGCCAAAATTTGCCATATGCATTTCAACACCAAGTGGTGGAGATGCCTTTCCAGGGCCTCTGAGAAAAATCTACCTAGGACCAGATCAGGTGCACCAACTTGAACAGAGGGCGCAAACACGGACAGCCCTAAAGACTGATGAAGTGGACTACCAAAGGTAGCTCCTAAGTTTTGAGACTTATGCCCCTTTTCCACCGAGGCAGTTTGAGTGCTGGTTTGGAGCCAGAGCCTAATTTAGAACCAGTTCTTTCTTTTTCAACAGCCAAAGCACCGGCTCTGAACCAGGAAAAGTGGTTCCACCAAAACGTTGCTGGTCTAGACTTCAGGGGCTGTGGGTGGGGCTAATGTTAGCGATTTATTTGATAACATACCTTAAGTGTTTAATGTCCTAATGTTTAATACACTTTTACTTTACCGCAATATGATCAATTACAGCACACATGATAGTAGGTAGCTACATGCTAAGGCTAACTTTTTTCTGTGTTAATGATAAAATAATGTTATGTATTTTCTCAATTACAACCTCTGTTTATACAAATTACATGGAGGTGCACGTACACGTTGGATTCGCCACGTTTGGATGCCAATGTAGGTTCACAAAGCCTTTAACAGCATTAACAGTAAAGCAACATCCGCCAGTGTTGATGTGTTTGCCACTGCTGCGCTAACGTTGCTGGGAAACGTGACCCATATACAGTGACGTCAGACATATACAGTGACGTCAGACTCGGCTCTGTAATGGCTCTTTAGCCGATGGAAAGGCAAACCGGTTCTTAGAAGGTTCGCCAGTGGAACCAACTTTGAACCAGCACCAGCACTAGCTCTGAAGCAGCACCCGGTTCTTTTTGGTGGAAAAGGGGTACAAGTGTTTCAGCAGTAAAACACCGCTCCCATCTTTAACCAATCTGTCTGCCATGACAGACAGGAGCCCTCACAATTGCCATGTCTGGGTGGCTGTCTAGGACTTCTCCACAACCTGGGATAGTGGTCCATTAAAAGTCTTGCAATGATGACACAGCACAGCATAGCCCCCATACTTCTTGGGAACCAAGAATTGCCAGCTGTAAAACCAGAAACTTGATGTTCAAGGGAATACACTCAATAGCTCCTTTCTCAGATGCAAAAGTTTCCACAACAGTGGCCAGCACACCTTTAAAGAAGGAGGAGGTGAGGTAAACTGGATTCTGTACCCTTTTCCCCACAGTACACAGAACCCACTGCAGCACAACTGGCAGAAGCTTCCATACTGCCTGGTGCCCTGAACGATGCTAACCCAGGAGCTGGTGACACACAAGGATCAGGAGCATAGGTAGGAGGACACATTTTCCTACTGTATCCCATATGATAAGCAGGGTCCTCGAAGGAAAGATATTATTGATGCTGTGGTGCGTTACATCGCTAAAAGACATTCTGCCCATATACACAGTTGAAAAGCCTGAATTTATTCATGTTCAAAATAATATTTTTCAGAAGTTACCCTACCCAAGTTATAACGCTACACGTGAAAAGATCGAAAAGCAGCTAGAGAATGTGTCATTTTTCTCTACCACTTTTTTAATGGCATACTGACGTACCTCAGTGACAAATACATCATCCTATTACTGATGAATTGTTGGACATGGCCAACAACTTTATTTTGCTAGAATAACCAGAACTTGTAAAGGCTGGTGAAATTTTGCACGTTATTAATCCCAAAAAAAAGGCTTTTGGAGAGGAACTTATGGAGAGGAAAAGTTTTTGCATGCAGCCAGCACCCTCGAGAGCCACCAATCAAACAACGCAAAACATGAGAGTCCTTCTTGTAATGTAGAACACAATTTCTGAACTTGCATGCCATTTTTCATAATCTTTTTTTATACATCATATTTTCCAAAGAAGGTGGCTAAGTATACACATTGTGTGAGGAAGAGTTGTCATTTACCACAAACCAAGGATGTACTGTATCTGACTTCTGAAATGCATCCAAAATGGTCAAAAAAATGCAGTATTTGCACAAAAAAGTCATTCTGAAGCACTTGTCTGATGCTCACAGGAAGATTAGTATTATAGACAGAAACTTGAAACCTGATGAACTATTATAGAGAAGTTAGATCTCTCTCTCACACACACACACGGAGGACGGTATCAAGATCCACCGTTCAGCAAATACTGCATTGAGGTGGTCTCCATGGACGTCATCCCTGAAAGACACCGCTCCTTACCCAGTTACAGTGGGATGCACTCAGTGTCCTTTGCGAGGGGTTACCTATGTAGAGATCTGAACTTCTAGTGATCCATCCTCTGGCCAGATGAGACTAAACTGGAGTTCATTGGACAAATGGATGTTGCATACATTTGGCATAAAGGAAAAGCCTTTACATATAAGAATACCATCACAACAGTAAAGCATGGCGGTGGTCACATCATGCTATGGGGATGCTTCTCTGCCAGTGGAACAGGTAACCTTGTTAAAATAGATGGTATCATGAAAAAGGAGGACTATTTCAAGATTCTTGATGAAAACCTGGTGGCATCAGCACACAAGCTCAACCACACAGAGAATTGAACCTACCAGCAGAAAAATGACTAGAAGCATATGGCATGAGTGGTCAAGCAATAATTTAGGGACAACAGCATAAAATGTTCAGGCGTGGTCAAGTCAGAGCCCTGACCTGAACCCAATTGAGAATTTGTGGAGAGATTTGAAGATCTGGGTTGGAAGCCTTCCAAACAACTGGAGGCTTTTGTGAAGGAAGAGTAGGGAAACATTAGAAATCTTGCAGAGACCTACAAGATGCATTTGCATCATTAAGAACAAAGGCTTTTCTACTTATTATTGAAACATTGTAAAAAAAAAAAGGTATGATTAATTCTGAACATGGTGATTTTTGAATATTTGTCAATAAAAAACGTATGAATTGTCATATTTCCTGAAATATTACATGTTGTTATTCTCTTGTTGTTTGTCACATATTAAATATTATAATTACAAAAAACATTCATAACAGAAGACAAGTCAAAAACAATATAGAAATACCAAGGGTATGAATAATTTTGAGCACAACTGTATCTTCAATGTTACTTTGAAACCACCCATCACCAGTGGAATGCAGTATTGTACTGAGAGGCACCAGTTAATTTGAAAGAAAGACTGATGATATTTCTCTAGAGACACATGGCGCCTTTTTAAAAACACTTTTGAAAGTGCAAGATCTGCAGCTTTATCCTTGAAGATTATTAATTTAAAGTTTAAACTCCATTCATATAATTCAGATATAAATAGATTCAGTAAGATTCCACCTGCTATTCTGAGCTTATGTCTCTCTAATACTACAGTAACTCATTAAAATTAAACAGCACCTTCCAGCAATGTTCTTCATTTTTATTCTTTCCAGTTAAATGATTAGCATATTTAACAATGGCATGAAAATGATTGCTATATGACAATGTTTTTAGTGCCAACATTAGCAGCATGGATGGAAGAACAAATATTGAGCTTCAAGGGGAACTTTACACTGTTAAGACTTTAACATGTGTTTTGCCTGCATTTCATATCAGCTTCTGAAATATTTTTGGTGATTTGATTTAAAATGTGTGTCCTGCATTTCTGTGTAATGTATAAAGTGTGTGTGTGTTACCTGTGCTCCTCTGCTGTGTATTTGAGTAACTCAGCCAGCTGCAGTGGGTATTTGCAAATCTTCTGCACAGGGGTCAGCAGGAAGCCATCAATTGCAATGTCAATCATCTGCTGCAGGAGACGGCATGCTTCAAAGAAGTGCTGGTAGCGTCCATCCTTCATCAGCTTAGATAGCTCCATACATGCATCCAGGTGGTTGTTGCAATATTCAGAATAGATCCAGAACCCATCTTGCTATAAGTCAAAAGTGTGTAGAAATCAGACGCACTTTATCAAAGAGCAAAAGTGTGATCATTTTTATTTCAAAAATCCACTTCTTTATAAATTTAGAAATCTTCTTTATATATTTCTGTTTTTCAATGTTGTGATGGAGCATTCAATAACAAAAAATAAAATATGAATGTATTTAATTATTGTTGTTGCATTGCTTTAGTTCAAATAAAGTTTGCAATGGCTTACAAAAGCAAGACATTAGTTTCAATACGTATGCAATATTTAACTTTTACTGTCACTGTGGGTAGGTATGCATTAAAATACTTACATGTTCTAGGAAACATGGACCTATTTCACTCAGATGGGGATCTTCTGTGTTATACTGTTTTTCCAAATCCCGAACAAATCCCATCTGGAATCTATAGATGTCCTCAATGTTTCCAAAAATTACTTTTACCTGGTCATCATTAAACATGTCGATCCTCTTTCTGCACTGCCTCAAGTAACCCTAAAAATTAGAAGTATTTCAAACCAGCACTTCATGTAATATAGAATATAAAAGTTCATATATATTCATGTTCACACTCCAAAAAGTATTGACAGATATAGCATAAAAAGCCTAATGCAGGAAACTATTAATTTCCTATATATAATGGGAACTGTATATTTAATAATTCCTAGCTTCAGTATGTCAGCACTACAATGAAATATAGTTAGTATTTATTTTACTACCTTTTGCACTATTGTCCACCTACTGTGAAATATAAATTTTAGATATATACAGTAGTGCATCTCTGTGACCCCCTTTCCTCTTGTATAGGACAGCTTTAGTGTACCAAAGCTTCACAACAAGCATTTGACTGTATACTCACGAAGCTCTTAGAAACATTTGTAAATATACTCATTTAAACAATTATCAATTACCATACCTACAGGGCAGCAGCTTTGTAAATGTTTACTTCAAACATTAGAATGGAGAAAACATGTAATTTTTACTGCTGATACCCTGAGATTTTCACACACAACTGTCTTTAGAGTTTACTCAGAATAGCTCGGTAAAACAAAAACAACAACAACAAAAAAAAGATACAATCATGTCTACATAGGGCATAATAAAGGAATGTGTCTAACGTGGAATCCATACAAAAACTTAGGCTGTTTTGAAAGCAAAGGGTGGCCCTACCCAGTATTACTATATTCCTTATAAAGTAGTCAGTGAATGTACAATAAGCTGAATTCAATCTTTGTCACATGAGGAAAAAGAAATGAACCATTTTATTTTAAACCTGACAGTTTGATATTATGCTATATCATAAATAAAAAATGTTTTATGCAGGACAAAACTAGGCACAGTAAAATGGTGGAAATTATTGACTTCATGAAGGGTTTTTCCAGGACACCACACAGAGAGAATAGTTTCTCAAACACATCACAACCGATCAAATTTATTTATTTTTGCTAGCAAAGGAAACGCTCGTCAGACCTTTTTAATATTCCGATCTGATTGAAGTCTAAAGCTACGTTTATATACAGTATATATATATATATATATATCATTAAATATAGCAAACTTAAACTTGTCCAGTGTGTGAGCTGCAACATGTTTATTAATTCTTCCTCCATCATTAGCACTAATTTTATTTGTGATGTGTTTTTAGTTAGCTCTCTGTAGAAGACAATCTTAGCTTTAGAGGTGCACATCCAGATGCTAGAGAGGGATAGAGATAGTATTGTAGTTTCTGTAGGTGAAAATCTGGATGCCTTAGGCGGAGTTAGTAACCCTCCAACTCCGGCATTAGACCCCTCACAGCGGGGCGAATGGGTGATGACTTTGTGGCATAGTCGCAAGGCCAAAGCTGGCGCTAATGCTTTCCCACAGGAGCACCAATACTCTCCGATTCACATGTCTTACAGGTTTGCTCTCCTCAATGAAACACCCGCTGAGAAACCTGAAAGAGACTCCATCATAAGGCATGTGAAATTATCTAGGCCTTTAGGGGCTCCAGCAGCAGTGATTAGGTGTTTTCCGGGAGCCAGGATGCCAGAAATAGCAGGTCTTAGGCAAGCATAGGTACTCAAAGGTAGTTTTCCCTCACAGGAGCTAACAATATATGCCTTCATCAGTCAAAGACTACTAAGAGTAATATTGTAGAGGTGTGTAATTAGTGAAGGCGATGTCCGATGCTGTAGTATGCTCTGGCCCCATCCCAATGCTGTGTGGCAATATAGTTTACAGCAGGTTATGGTTGATGAACTGCTGGATGTCCAGGTGATGCTCAGAAAACAAAGTGGGCTTCATAGATAATTGGATCACTTTTGAGGGCAAGGCTGGCTTTTTAGGATGTCCATCCCACTCGGGAAGGTGCTGCTCTAATTTCTTGCAGCATCGCACATAGTTTAAGAACAGGCCAAGTTAATTGGTGACAATCCAAGGCCAGGGCCAGAGAGCAGACAAGCAGGCTAATCTGACCCAGGGTTTACTATATAGAGACTGTTTCCCGAGCTAAACAAAAAAACTATAAACACTCAGAAAATTTGTTTAAGTAACCTTATTTGCATAAAATTGAATCATAGTGAATGCACAACCAACACCTTTGATCTGAAGCTAGGACTGTTAAATATAATCTCTTCCATCTTAGAGTTCTGTGTATATACACATCAGCCACGCCTAACAGGCAGGGAAGGAGGTGTCACAGTTATTCATGATCTGAATCTAGGTGTCAAGCAATTATCTAGACATATGTTTAACTCATTCAAAGTTCTTCATATGTAGCCACCAAAAAAAAATTGCTATTTACAGACCTCCTGGACCATACTCTGAATTCCTCTGTGAATTTGCAGATTTCATTTCAAACCTTGACAAATCAGGTGTTGTTGGATATTTTAATATTCATTTTGATAAGTTAGAAGATCTTCTGAGAACAGCAATTGTTTTTCATCTTAGATTCAGTAGAGGTTAACTAGAATGGAATAGGACCCACTCATAATGGAGGTCACACTCTTGATATCGTTCTAACTCTTGGATTAAATGTCAATTTCATTTAAATTGCACTTTGGACACGATATTTGCAATTTGCCACATTACAGTGTTAAACGTACATTTACATCTGCTACTGCAGAGAGATTTACCAACAGTCTCCCAGAATTATTATTAATGATAGGATCGCCCTCTGACCCCACAGAACTTGATCAGGTGACTGACTATTTAGAGTTAGTGTTTCGCTACACCCTAGATCACGTGTCAATTACAAGGCCTGTGGGCCAAACACGGCACGCCATGACTTTTAATTCGGCCCGCCAACAAATTCTGGTCATCATTGTAATGTGGGCCGTGCTCTGTTTAATTATACATCTGTGACAATTACAACATTGAGACACAGCAGGCGCTGCTGCGCTTCACTCAACTCAGAGAATAAGCAAATAACTGTAAACAACGTAAATGCTATCTGAGGTGGGCCAGGTGACTAGCACAATGTCTAAAAAAAGAAAAGTGGACAGTGAATATCGTCAATTCCAACCAAGATGGGTAACATTTATTCTGTGAGTACAAAGAAAAGCCAATGTGTCTCATATGTCAAGAGGCACTCGCGGTTTTTAAAGAGCATAATATTAGGAGGCATTTTGAAACAAAACATGATCAGTATGGAAGCATGGATATGGATCAGCGGCTGCTTAAAGTCAAAGAACTAAAACATTAACTTCAGCTTCAGCAAAACATGTTTTCTCACATGCACAGTCAGAATGAGGGAGCTGTGAAGGCAAGCCTCATAATTGCAGAGGAGATAGCAAGAGCATGCAGGCCGTTCACCGAGGGAGAATTTATTAAAAACTGTATTGAAAAGGTATGTGGTATTGTGTCCCGACAAAAAGCAAGCCTTTGCTAACATCAGCCTTTCCCGAAATACCATTGCTAGTCGGGTGGATGAGCTGGGCTCCGACTTACAAATCCAGCTAAAGGAAAAGGCTAAGACTTTGTTGTTTATTCATTGGCTATAGATGAGAGTGCAGACCGGACGGACACTGCCCAGCTCTCTGTATTCATTCGAGTGGTAGATGCTAAGTTTTCCGTCACAGAGGAACTTTTGGATTTAAGAGCGATTCACGGGACAACATCTGGACAGGACATTTTCTCACAGGTGGAGCAATGCGTCAGCAACGCGGAACTGCAGTGGAATAAACTTGTTGCCCTGACAACTGATGGTGCTCCTGTGATGTGCATGGGTGTTCCGTGGTTTAGTACGAGAAAGGCACACAGGAGAAAACCTCACTGCCTACCACTGCATCAATCACCAGGAAGCCCTCTGTGGAAAAGTGCTAGGCATGGGGCATGTAATGACAGTAAAACGGTAAACTTTATTTGTTCGCAGGGTTTGAATCACCGGCAGTTCAGATCACTTTTGGAGGAGGAAAACTGTGTGCATGAGGATCTCCCATACCACACAGAGGTCCGCTGGCTTAGTCGGGGTAAAGTGTTGCAAAGATTTTATGATACCCGCAATGAGATTGCTCATTTCATGGAAAGCAAACAAAAGGCCATACCCGATCTTGAGGATGAAAAATGGCTGAATGACTTGTCGTTTTTGTGTGACATAATGGATCACCTAAATGGCCTTAATGTAAAACTGCAGGGTCGAAAGCAGCTGATCACTGAAATGCGAGACTCGGTAAAGGCATTTCAAATGAAACTGCATCTGTGGGAGGGCCAGATGCACCAAGGCAACCTGTCTCACTTTCCAGTTTGTCAGTCAGTCAGTGACATAGTCACCATCCCGTTCCTGACTGAAGTGTATGCCGACAAACTGAATATACTGAAAGTGGAATTCAGCAGGAGATTTGCTGATTTTGAAAGACAGAAAATCAACTTTGACTTGCTCGCGAATCCGTTTGCAGTTGATGCTGACACTGCGCCTGTGCACTTGCAGTTGGAACTCATCAAATTGCAACGTAATACTCATCTAAAGACCTGGTACGAGTCAATTGGGGCAGCTGAGTTTGCACCTCTATATTCGAGAGCACCTACATGTGTGAGCAGATGTTCTCTATAATGAAGTTGACCAAAACATCCCACAGTTCCTGCCTCACAGACCAGCATCTGGTCTCCGTAATGAAAATGGCTATGGCAAAGGACATTAATCCTAAAATAGATGAGATTGTTTCTAAGAAAAGATGCAGGTGTCCGGTAAGAGTTAAAAATGCCTAATTTCTTATGTTTGGCATGTACTGTAAACCTACATAAAATACCATTTGTTGCCATGTGGTAGTTATATCTATCATTTGTTGATCAAACAGTTTTCTGAAATGGAAATTGCTTCTAAATGATTGTTTTAAGCTACTGTTTTTAAGTAAGCTACTGTTTTAAAGTACTGTTTTACTGTCTTAAAGTTGGCTACTGAAGTACTGTTTTATGCAGTTATGCTGATCAGAGACCTTATTTCTTGTTTTGATGAAGCCTGTGCTGTGACACAGATGTTGTTTAAATGTGTTCCAAATCTAAATTAGATTTAAAACCTTTTTTTAATCAATAAGCTTTAATGAACGTTGAGTTTTTAATACAGGCACTAATGCACAATTTCTTTAATAAATAAAAAACCTCTAAATATATGTCCGGCCCCTGATTTTATTCACAACCCTCAGCATGGCCCTTACAGAGTTTGGATTTGACACCCCTGCCCTAGATATTGTAGCTCCACTTAAAAGGAAAGTAATCAGAGAAAAGAAATTTGCACCCTGGTACAATGACAACACAAAACTTTAAAACAATGAGCTAGGAAATTAGAACGCCAATGGCATTAAACTAAATTATAAGGATTTTGATTAGCATGGAAGGAAAGCCTTCATAGCTACAAAAAAAACTCAGTGCTGCTAGATCGGTCTTTTTCTCTAGCCTAATTGACGATAACAGAAATAATCCTTTTATTTATTCAACACTGTAGCAAAATTAACTAGGTATTAGAACACTGTCTATTTGTAGCAGTAATGCTTTCATAAATTATTTCAATGGAAATTTTGATAACATTAGGCAAAAAATTCATACCATTAATTTAATACCAAACAAATTGATGGATAATGCCGTAGATAATATTTCTGTTTTTGATCAGCATTTAGATGGTTTTAATCCCTTTCAAGAGACTGACTTATTTTCGGTGATTTCTTCTTAAAATTATTAGTCTGCATATTGGATACTTTACCCACGTGTTTCTTTATACAGATACAAGCAGTAGCTATCCAACCATTTCTAAAGATAACAAAATTATTCCCTTAGCACTGGCTATGTGGCAGTTAGCTAGCAGTTATCAAAATCTTTGATTAAAAAAACCTGACCTCGACCCAAGCCAGTTGTCCAACTATAGGCCAATATCAAACCTCCCCTTTATCTCCAAGATCCTATAAAAGGTTGTAGCTCAGCAGTAATGCTCATACCTACATGGAATAATATTCATGAAATGTACTGTATCAGTCAGGATTTAGGCCTCATCATAGCAAAGAGACAGCGCTGGATAAAGTTGTAAATGACCCGTTACTGGCCTCTGATCAGGGTTGTGTCTCTTTGCTGGTATTGCTTGATCTTAGTGCAGCTTTTGATACCATTGACCATGCTATTCTACTTGATAGGCTAGAACATGTTGTTGGTGTTAAAGGAACAGCCCTCTCCTGGATAAGATCTTATTTGATGAATCGCTATCAGTTCATAGATCTAAATGGTGACTACTCTAAACAAACTTAGGTAATGTTCGCTGTTCCGCAAGATTCCGTTTTAGGCCCATTGAATTTCTCCCTATATGCTACCCCTTAGTGCAATTATTCATAAACATGGTATTGACTGTTACTTTGATGACACGCAGCTATGTCAGCTGCTAAGTCAGACTTAAGTCACCAGCTTAATAAGATTGAAGATCTGTGAAGTGTGAAGGACACTAGACAGTGGATGCTTACGAACTTCCTCCTGCTTAATTCTGGCAAGACAGAAGTGCTTTTACTAAAACCAAAGGCAGCCAGAAGTAAGCTTTCTGATTACAAAGTAATTCTGGATGGTCTTTCTATTACATCATGCAGCAGTAAAAAACCTTGGTGTGATTATTAATAACAGTCACTCATTTGAAGCTCACATAAATAATATCACAAGGGTAGCCTTTCATCTCAGAAACATTGCTACGATAAGAAATATGATGTCATTACATGATGCAGAAACACTAGATCATGCACTTGTTACCTCTAGGTTGGATTATTGTATTGCTCTACTGTCTGGATGTTCCAGTAGGAGCATAAACAAGCTCCAGTTGATCCATAATACAGAAGCTCAGTGTTTAAGTCCAGGCTAAAAACACATTTGTTTAGTCTAGCTTTTTATTAATAGCATTTCTTAGGTAAAGGAGCAGATCTGTAGGGTTCATCGGCATAGAGTGTTTGGTGAACTGGGATGTCTGGATGCTGTCAGCTTACCACCCTCGCAAGTCACTCAGGTTAGCAGACTGTGGAGTGGTGGGATGCTTTACATCCCAGGAAGTGTTCATGTCTGTCACCTTCTGGCCTTTTAGATTTGCTGTCATAGCTAGTCTTGCCGGAGTCCCTGTCTGCACTTTGTAATCAGATGATGTCGAGCTATATATGGTACCTCCGAGCTCCCAGTGTTCCAAGTTCCTAGTCTGATTGTCTATTCTTATGGAGCTACTTTGTCAATCTTGATGTTCTACCCCTGGTTGGGGTTTTGTCGCCCAATGGTCACCCTGCCAGGGATTGATCTGCTTGGTCAGCCAGTGACTCATGGGATTGTAGTGGATGGAGCCGCTTGGAGACCATCATGCCTTCTTTGGACCAATGTTGTGTCAGTCAGCTGTATGGTCTGGTCTTTATCAGCAATCATTTGAAAAATTTGATGGGAAGGAATTAGTGTTGGGTCCATGGTGAACTCAGAGTTTACCATGACCCATTAGTTTCTCAGGAGTTCTCGGTTGCACTATTATAAACTGTTGTAGAAATGACATTATTTACTGTACAGGTGTCACCCAAATGAGGATGGGTTCTCTTCTGAGCCTGAATCCTCTCAAGGATTCTTCCTCATATCTCAGAGTTTTTCCTTGCCGTCGTCCCCTCCGGATTGCTAATTGGGGATCAGGATATACATGTAGTGTTTTAAATTTGAAATTATTATTTTTAAATAAATTTTAAACTTTAATTGTATGTAGTCATTTATTTATTTTTTCTTCTTTTTCTTCTTTCCAGCTGTTCTGCACATTTCCTGAACACCCTGCCAGGAATGTTGTGCCTTGCGTGGATTAACTCTGCATACACCTCAGCCATGGACAGACAGAATACCTGGAACTGGTACCTGGATGGTCTTCCATGTCACTACATTGTTCTGCACCTCAAAATGAAGGTAGAATCATTCAGCTCATCTGTGAGGGAGGCGTCACTGTCACAGGCAAGTGGTTGTTAAATTTCACTCAACTACAAACTGTTGTAGAAAGGATATTATTTACATTGTCGTTATTTACTATAGGTTGCATTTCGAGTCTGGTTCCCTTTAAGTTTTTTCCTCAGGGAGAATCTCAGGGAGTTTTTCAAGTCCAGCTGGCTTATTGGATAGTTATTAAGAGACATATGTAGACTTAATTTTAAACTTTAAATTTTTTATTCTGTTTCTATACATATGTACAGCTAACTTGAGTGGTTTGAATGGTTAAAAGCACTATACAAATAAATTGAATTGAAATGTTTGATGTAAAGTTTATGTGAAGCTCTTGAACTGTATCTGCCTGATTGGATAACTGCATAAATGAGTACTGTTCCTCTTGAAGCGAATGTAAATATTTTAGCATATGTTTTAGGTACACACAAAAGACAACAATTATCCAATACAAGTTCATATATAAACCAGGCAAACAAAAACAGACCAAAAGGTCAGAAAAAATGTATACATTTATAAAATATGTTATAGAACAATACTAAATTTAAAGTAAATAGAAACAAGGTTTTACAAATCTTTAAAGAAACCACATCAAGCTAAAAAAATACTAAAATTATATTTTAAAGTAAATTGTATATACATAACTTTCTTTATCAGTCAGCAGTCATTGATTTGGGGAAAGGGAAAAGTTGTATGATCAGAAGTACCTCACATATATCTTTCAGGTGCTTGATGTAGTGACGTTCTGTGCTCATGATCTCGTTTATGACATTTGCCCTCATCTGGTCTTTGTTCTGAAGAGGCTGACCCAAGCAGAGGCATTCACTACTTGCATCCAGGTGCCCATTCTGGACCTCACTACTGCCCTCAGCAGCATCAATTGATCGATCGTCCTGGTTCACCCACAGCTATGTGCAAGAGGAACAAAGCATGTACATGAAATACGACTTTGACCTTTAATATTTTTATGTCCTTTGTTTGTACAGGATAATCTAATCTAATCTAGTCTACAATAGGAAAAGAATGGCCCTATTTGCATCATACTAAAAAAAAGTTGTGGACACCCCAAAAGTATTTGAACGACAAGGCCAACTCATGGTTTTTTGCTTTACACTACATTGTGTGCCCAATTATTAGGCAAATAGTATTCATCAGCTTAATTTGATTCATGTGTAAAGCCTCATGTGTGTGTTTGTGAGTGAACACATTAAAATAGCTGAAAAGCAAAGCATAAATAAATCCTGCCTCCCATCTCCTCATTTCTCCCAGATTCACTTTACACTGGTACAGAAACTCAAAAATTGGGAATGATATGCCGTGATGGAGTGCTCACTGATTGTTACCCACCTTCCAGAAAGGACAGATGCACCATACATTAGTGTTCTAGGAGGTACATACAGTATCAATTCTACATTGCCTAGAACAAGAGAATGTATTGGTGGCAGGGCATTTAGGACTGGAAAGGAACAATGAATCAGAGTTCACAGCCTGCTTCTATTAGCCCAGGAATTCACAGGTCACCTCCAAAGTGCCATTAATCAAGGTCCTTTAACAAGTATTGGTATGAAACCCATCAGGGATATTAAAAACACAAGGGCATCACTTTGTATTACTGCTATTGAACTAAACAACACAATAGTTTTAAGCAGTGCCTCTGTGCAACATTTCAACATACTATGCTGCAGAGGCATTCTTCCATATTATCACTCAAGTCGGGTTGCCAGAAGAGATTCAGGTAGACTAAAGAACTGCATTTATGTCATGAACACTAAACGAACTGTACATAATATTGGAGATTACACTGATTCAGCCCGGTTTTTATGGTGTGAAGGGTTTCATCAAACACAAAAATATGATTCATAATTAATCCACAATGTTGCATAAAATCAAGACAGGTGAAATTTGGGTTTCAGGTCAAGATCATGACATCAGAATTTCAGCTTTCAATTCCAGTTTGAGTCCAAGGATGACTCAGGGTCAGTAATGAGTCATTTGCAAGTGAGAAGTCAAAATACTGTAACTTGCTAGGATTTTAGCCAAAGAAGAGTCAATTCCTCCATATAAGAAAGTTTATGTATTTATAATAACATACACAGGTTAATCTTGGTTTCAATTCTGTGGCATCTTTTCGTCTCTAGGTTACAACCGTAACCCTAGTTCCCTGAGGAACGAGACGCTGCATCGAAACGCTATGGGAATGCCCCTGCGTGACCGCGCTCTGAACCACGTGTGTAATCTGACCAATAGGCGTTGGGACGTGACGTCA
Organism: Tachysurus vachellii; assembly: GCF_030014155.1. Classification (NCBI taxonomy): domain Eukaryota; kingdom Metazoa; phylum Chordata; class Actinopteri; order Siluriformes; family Bagridae; genus Tachysurus; species Tachysurus vachellii. The sequence continues at coordinate 16,011,840 of NC_083472.1, forward strand.
TCGGCATGTGACGTCGCGTAACCAGGAAGCTACAAATGGCTGTGAGATGGACAAGACGCTAGCTCCTGCGAGAGAAGGTAAGCGTTGCAGGGATGCAGGGAGTGTGGCATGGAGACACAGCGTCTCGTTCCTCAGGGAACTAGGGTTATGGTCGTAACCTAGAGACATTCCCTTTCGGAACTCGAGCTGCGTCAAAACGCTATGGGAACGAGTGTCCAAGCCACACTGACCAGACCCTGCTTAGAAAGTGAGGGCCTCGGCACCTGCACATAGGACAGAGAGGCCCGGGGTGGCTCTGAGGTCAAGGTCATAGAACCTGACGAAGGTCAGCGGGGTGGACCAACCCGCAGCGTCACAGATGTCTTGGAGTGCCACTCCAGCAGACCAGTCCGTAGAGGCCGCCACACCCCGGGTGGAGTGAGCTCGGACCCCGAGTGGTGCGGGGAGGCCAGAGAACTCGTGAGCCGACACAATCGCATCCACTACCCATCTGCTCAATGTCTGCTTAGGAGCCGGGAAACCCTTCCTGTTAGGGCCGTAGCAGACAAGCAGCTGCTCCGACTTTCTCCACGGACTAGTCCTGCCGAGGTAAGTGACCAGTGCTCGCACTGGACACAGTCGGTTCTGTCGCTCCTGTTTGGTGGCTGTAAACGGAGGAGGGCAGAATGCCTGCAACACGACAGGTCGTGAGGGGGCCGAAAGCACCTTAGGTACGTACCCAGGTTTCGGATAGAGAAACACTCTGGCCATGCCAGGGGCAAACTCCAGGCGAGATGGGGCCACGGACAGGGCCTGCAGATCCCTGATCCTCTTCAGGGAGGAAATCGCCAAGAGGAAGGTGGTCTTAATAGACAGAAACCTAAGGGCCACTTCGGTCAATGGCTCGAAGAGGGGCTCCGATAGAGCCGCCAGCACAACTGCCAGATCCCAGACAGGCACTCTGGGTCGCGTCCCGGGACTCAGCCTCCGGGTGCCGCGGAGGAAACGTGTCACCAATGGGTGCCTACCCAACGACTGCCCTGCCGGCGGGGTGCTATATGCCGCGATTGCGGACACGTAAACCTTCAGGGTCGAGGGGGTTAACCCAGCAGCAAACTGTTCCTGTAAGAACTCCAGAACTGAGCCGATCGGGCAGTTAACTGGTTCCAGGCCATGATGCAGGAGACCACCGCAGTATTGTCCGTGCGGACCAATACATGGCGATCTCGCAGGTCTGGGAGGAAGTGTTCTAACCCCAAAAACACCGCCATCATCTCCAGGCAATTTATGTGCCACGAGAGACGTGGGCCGCTCCACAGACCCTGGGCGGAGTGGCCACTCATGACCGCACCCCACCCCGTGAGGGAAGCGTCTGTTGTAAGCGTCACGCGATGACATGGAGCCACCAACACGGGGCCTTGGGACAGAAATGTTCGGTCTTTCCAAACATCCAAGGCTCAAAGGGCACGCAGTGAGACCTTGATGGAACAATATGGGTTTCTGAATCTGAGCCTCCTGAGAGAGCGGCTCAAGGAGCGTAGATCTAGAATGGGACGCCCCCCGCCATCCTTCTTCGGAACGACGAAGTACGGGCTGTAGAAGCCTGACTCTCGAACCGAGGGGGGGACCACCCCGATGGCTCCTTTCCTCAGGGTGGGACACATCCCATTGAAACGGAGAGGAGAGGACGCGAACTGAACCGTGTAGCCGTCCTCTATGGTCCGCAGGACCCACCGGGAGACTCCTGGCAGCTCCTCCCAAGCTGTCAGAAAGTTCCTCAGGGGAACCAGTCCCTCGGGGCTGGCCTCTGACCCACTCAGAGCAGCTGGGGCCGTGCCCTGCAGCTGATGACACCTCGAGAGAGGCGGCGGACCCTCCCCTCCCACAACGAACCTTCGGGTGGAAAGGTGGGGAGCAAACCGCTGGAGGGAAGCTGCGCCCTGGGGCACACCTTGTGGCAGAGCCAACGGCCTGGCGCCCCGGTGGTGCAGGGGAGGGATGGTCACCGTAACGAGAGGTGTACCCCATCCCCCCAACCGTAGACCGTCAAGATCTACGCACCACTGCCCGTTTGTCGAAAGCGAGGGGGACCCCCAGGTCATCCTGCTCCTTCTTGGGCCTAGAGCGTCGCCTTGGGCCCCTAGGCCTTGCCCACGGAGATCGGGTGGCAAAGCTCCATTTCTGGGCTTCGCGGTGCCCGGAAGGACCAGGCTGGGGCTGCCGCCGAACAGCCCCATGAGATCGCCGAGGGAGGTACTGCTGAAACACAGCCGACTGCTTTTTAGACTCCTTTGACTTGTTCACTACCGCCGTCACAGCATCGCCAAACAGTCCAGGAGTGCATCCAATAGCACAGCTCGATCCTTGTCCGGGAGGTCGGACAAGGTGAGCCACAGATGCCTTTCTGTGGCCACCAGGGCCGCCATGGACCGACCAACGGCCCACACCGTGTGTTTCGTGGCCCGAAGTCGGCAGTGCGAAGCAACTCCTTAATATCAGCGGTCCCGGAGCTAAGTCCCTCATCCAAATCACGTAGCAGGTCAGCCTGGTATGCCTGCAACATACCCATGGTGTGGAGGCAGCCCGCGGCCCGACCTGCTGCCGTGTAAGCCTTCCCTACTAAGGCCGACGTAGCATGCAGCGGCTTAGTAGGAAACACCGGAGCCTTTAGCGATGATGCTATGCTAGGGGAGAGATAGCTAACCAGCGTCTCTTCCACACGCGGCATCGCCCCATAGCCGCACGCCTTAGCCCCAACCACATTCGCGTAGAGCGAGGAGTGACTAGGAGAAGTGCGCGCTGAGTATGGGGTATCCCAGGATCTGGACACCTCGGCGTGCAGATCGGGAAAAAACAGCAGGCTCCGGCGCCCAGGAAGTGACACAGGATGCAGGAAACGCTCATCCAGCTTACTGGGTGCGCGCTGCTTCTGCTGCTCCACCGGCCAATCTAAATCCAGCTTGGCTACGGCTCGTGTCACGAGCCCACGGGCTCGCTAGCATCCATCAGCTCTCCTTCCTCGGAGGGAGAGACATATAATTATGTTTGGGGATATTAGGGAAGTAAATTTCAATATGGCTTATAGATTCTTACTGACGAGTGATTTGCATCCTGTTATATGGACACATATATATATATATATATAAAAATGTCGATTGTGATACATTCTCCCATGCTCGCTCTAGCTTGTTGAGGTCACTGAATGACGTATTTTTAGGGGTCAAGCCCCGAAGGGGCATAGACACCTATTGTTATCGTTAGTTTTCTTCTTATTAGGGGTAAAGCCCCGGAGGGGCGTAGACACCTATTGTTATCGTTAGTTTTCTTATTATTATTATTAGGGGTCAAGCCCCGAAGGGGTGTAGACACCTATTGTTATAGTTAGTTTTCTTCTTCTTCTTCTTCTTCTTCTTCTTCTTATTATTATTATTAGGGGTCAAGCCCTGAAGGGGCGTAGACACCTATTGTTATCGTTAGTTTTCTTATTGTTAGGGGTCAAGCCCTGAAGGAGCGTAGACACCTATTGTTATCGTTAGTTTTCTTCTTCTTCTTCTTCTTCTTCTTCTTCTTCTTATTATTATTATTGTTAGGGGTCAAGCCCCGAAGGGGCGTAGACACCTATTGTTATCGTTAGTTTTCTTCTTCTTCTTCTTCTTATTATTATTATTCTTCCGTCCGTCATTGAAGTCAATGGCAGCCCATAGAACCGTACGCAAAACCCAATTTTGTGCCGAATCGTAAGGCCTAGAGTCAAAATTCTTGCAACATCAGAATCAGAATCACAAAGGTCTTTATTGCCAAGTATGTTTAGGCAAAATTCTTGCAAAATCAGAATCAGAACCAGAATCAGAAAGGTCTTTATGAGGGACACACACACACACTTACACACACATTTACACACACACATTTACACACACATTTACAAACACATTTACAAACACACACTTACTCACACACTCACATAATCACACACACACACAGACACACAGACACACTCACACACGCACTCACACTCACACACACACACTCTCACACACACTCTCACACACACTCTCACACACAGACACTCACACACAGACACTCACACACACACCCTCTCACACACACACACCCTCTCACACACACACACACCCTCTCACACACACACACAGACATACACACACACACACAGACACACAGACACTCACACAGACGAGGAACACACTCACTTACACACACATTTACACACACACTCGCACACTCACATACTCACACACACTCACATACACACACACACACACGCACTCACACACACACACACAGACAATCACACTCACACACACACCCTCTCACACACACACAGACACTCACACACACACACACAGACACACACAGACAATCACACTCACACACACACCCTCTCACACACACACAGACACTCACACACACACACAGACACGGAACACACACACTTACACACACATTTACACACACACTCGCACACTCACACACACACTCAAATACACACACATTTACACACACACACACACACTCTCTCACACACACACACACACACACACACTCACACAGACACACTCACACAGACGAGGAACACACACACACACACATTTACACACACACTCGCACACTCACACTCACATACACACACATTTACACACACACTCACACAGACACACTCACACAGACACACTTTATTGTCAAGTATGTTTTCACATACGAGGAACACACACAGACACACACACTCACACACACAGACACAGACATGCACACAAACACACACACACACAGACACCCACACACACGGGGTCAAGCCGATCAGATGCGCTCAGAACATGTCGCTGATGAAACATACCAAGTTTCCACATTCGCACACTCACATACTCACTCGCACACTCACATACTCACACACACTCACATACACACACACACTCTCTCACACACACTCACACTCACACACACACACATTTACACACACATTTACACACACACACTTACTCACAATCGGAAACATGCTCACACTCGCACACTCACATACTCACACACACACACTCTCACACACACACACACACACACACACACACACACACACAGACAAACACACACAGACACTCACACACACTCACACAGACACACTCACACAGACACACACACACAGACACACACACACACGCACTCACACACACGCACTCACACACACGCACTCACACACACGCACTCACACACACAGACACACAGACAATCACACTCACACACCCTCTCACACACACACAGACACTCACACATACACACACACACACACACACACACAGACAATCACACACACACAGACACTCACACATACACACACACACACACACACACTCACACAGACGAGGAACACACACAGACACTCACACACACTCACACACTCACACAGACACACACACGCACTCACACACAGACAATCACACTCACACACACACACACAGACACTCACACATACACACACAGACGAGGAACACACACATTTACACACACATTTACACACACACTCACATACACACACATTTACACACACTGACTCTCTCACACACACACACACACACACACTCTCTCTCACACACACACACTCACACAGACACACACACACACACTTTATTGTCAAGTATGTTTTCACATACGAGGAACACACACACACTGACACACACACACACACACACACACACTCACACACAGACACAGACATACACACACACAGACACACACACACACTCACACTCACACACAGACACAGACATACACACACACAGACACACACACACACGGGGTCAAGCCGATCAGATGCGCTCAGAACATGTCGCTGATGAAACATACCAAGTTTCCCCATTCGCACACTCACATACTCACTCGCACACTCACATACTCACACACATACTCACATACACACACATTTACACACACACACACACACACACACACACACACACACACAGACACACAGAGACACACAGAGACACACACATACACACTCACACAGACACACTCACACAGACACACTCACACACTTTATTGCCAAGTATGTTTTCACATACGAGGAACACACACACACTTACACACATTTACACAAACACACACAAAAAACACACTCATTCACACTCGCACACTTACTCACACTCGCACACTCACATACTCACTCGCACACTCACATACACACTCACAATCACACTTACACACACTCGCACACCCATTCACATATTCACAAACACCTTCACTGACTCACACACTCACACTCACTCACAGACACTCACACACACACATACACATACACACACTTACACACACACTCACTCACACACACACTCACACACATACACATTTTGAATTTTCACGTCAAGTTCAGTATTTTACCAATACAATGCCATATAGCTACGAAACTTGGTATGGTTCATCAGCGACATGTTCTGAGCGCATCTGATCGGCTTGACCCCGGTATCACTGCTTGCAGCTATATTTATTATTATTATTATTCCGTCTTCCGCCATTGAAGTCAATGGCAGCCCATAGAACCGTACGTAGGAAAGTTATGAAATTTTGCACACATGTAGAGGCCAGTCTTAGAAGTTACTGTAGCAACTTTGGTGTGTCTAGCTCAAACCGTCTAGCACCACCAACAGTCCAAAAACCCAATTTTGTGCTGAATCGTAACACCTAGAGGCAAAATTCTTGCAACATCAGAATCAGAATCACAAAGGTCTTTATTGCCAAGTATGTTTAGGCAAAATTCTTGCAAAATCAGAATCAGAATCAGAAAGGTCTTTATGAGGAACACACACACTTACACACACATTTACACACACACTTACTCACACTCGCACACTCACACACACAGACACACACAGACACGCACTCACACAAACACACACACACACAGACACTCACACTCACACACCCTCTCACACACACACACACTCACACACACCCTCTCACACACACTCACACTCACACAGACGAGGAACACACACACTTACACACACACTCGCACACTCACATACTCAAACACACATACACACGCATTTACACACACACACACACTTACTCACACTCGCATACTCACACACACACACACACACACACACAGACACGCACTCACACACACACACACAGACACTCA
>NC_083472.1:16023968-16086468 GCF_030014155.1 Tachysurus vachellii
TAAATGCTTCATTTCAAATACAATATGGTGCTGTACAGAGTCAAAAACAAACACATAATCTGGACAATATACTTAGTGATGCAAACTAATGCACTTGCCTGTTTCTTTAGTTAACATAATCAAACAAACGTACAGATAAATAAGACTTGTGAAAATAGGTCATGGCATTTCCTTTTTTAATACCTTTAGAAGTACTTTTAATTGTTTTCCTTTTTTTAAATATATAAAATACATTAAATGTATAAAATTTAACTTCATCACTGTTACTGAGGACATAAAAATAAATTAGTATGAATTATCAGGTATATTCACTTAGTAAATAAATGTTGCTTTACTAAATTATTGGATGGATTCCAGTCTTACCCTGACAAAGTTAGCTGGAAACCAGCCCTCTTCATCATCGATCTGCCCCCACCACCAATCCTTGTTGGATGCATCCAGAACCTTAATAACATCTCCAGCCTTAAATGCCAGTTCACGGTCAGCCATGGCCACATGATCCCATACTGCCTCAGCACTGATGATGGACCCTCCACTGATCAGCTGAGAGGAACAAATCAAAGGTCAATCAATTTATTATACATATTCTCTTTAAGTCAAGGATCTATTTTATACTGACTACACTTTTCTCAAGGTTTAGTAAGTCAGTTTTCATAAACATTGTGTATTTCTCACCTGAGATTTTGTAACGCCTCAAGTGAAGACAGAATGTAAATAGCATTAAACTAAATTGGTAGTATTGTAAGTAACATGGAAGGAGAGCCTCCTGAGCTACAGAAAATCTATTAGTGCTGCTAGATCAGCATATTTCTTCACCCTTATTAATGATGATAAAAAATAATCCTAGTTTTTTTAATACTGTAGCAAAATTATCTATTAAAATTAACACCATCAATATGTAGCTGCAATAACTACATGAATTACTTCAGGGGCTATTATTTTAAAACTATTATTTTAAAACAAGAAAGTTTGTAGCAGGGGGCACGGTGGCTTAGTGGTTAGCACGTTTGCCTCACACTGCCAGGGTCGGGGTTCGATTCCCGGAGTTTGCATGTTCTCCCCGTGCCTCGGGGGTTTCCTCTGGGTACTCTGGTTTCCTCCCCCAGTCCAAAGACATGCACGGCAGGTTGATTGGCATCTCTGGAAAATTGTCCGTAGTGTGTGATTGCGTGAGTGAATGAGAGTGTGTGTGTGTGTGTGCCCTGTGATAGGTTGGCACTCCGTCCAGGGTGTATCCTGCCTTGATGCCTGAGATAGGCACAGGCTCCCTGTGACCTGAGGTAGTTCAGATAAGCGGTAGAAAGTGAGTGAGAAAGTTTGATAGCTACTCCTACAATATTACTGGATCACATTTTAATCCAAAGACCAAGTTATGTTTTGTGAGAAGTTAATTTCACTAATTTCCTCTTCATCAACGTATAGATAATAGATCCCTTTAATACATGTTTCTACAAGCAATGCCATAAATTTACAAGCAGATAATACCAGTAAAAACCCCTTTTTTTTAGGCAATGTGCCTAAATCTTTTAAAACAAGCTGTTTAAATCAAATGCCTATTAAAAACCTCAACCCAATATAAGCCATGATAACCCAGAAAAAGGTTGTATCACAGCAAATATGCTCATCTCTGCACAGGAATAACATTCATTAAATGTACAGTGCATGTGGTCATAGCACTTTTTCCACCTTTTGTTATGTTACTACTTTATTCTAAAATAGATTAAATTAATTAATTTTCTTCAAAATTCTACAATACACCATAATTACATGGAATTTTTTTTAAATCTTTGCAAATTTATTAACAATAAAAAAGGAAAAATATTACATAAGTATTCACAGACTTTCCAATGACACTCAAAGTTGATCTGAGGTGCATCCTGTTTCCACTGATCAATCAAGTTGGAGAAACATCTCAACTATGGAGTCCACCTGTGGTACATTCTATTGATTGGACATGATTTGGAAAGGCAAACACTGGTCTATAGAAGGTCCTACAGTTAACAGTGCATGTCAAAGCACAAACCAAGCCATGAAGTCCAAAGAGTTATCTGTAGACTTCCGAGACTAGATTGTATTGAGGCACAGATCTGCATTGATTGACCTATAAACCACTGGATGGTCTCAGGAGTCTCGCAGTATCTGAGCAAAATTTATCTATTTACTACTTAGCCCATAATAATTAAAGTCATTAAGCTAAACTAGTCAAAATGTATATCATTGAGACACAACTTACTGGCAACATCAACAAATAGAAACCAACTACAAAGAGGGAAAGGGGGTTGTACTGGTCCAAGTTGTTACTGTATGTTGTCCTTGAGTTACTGAGGTTTTGATTACATTCATTCAATTCAAGGGACCTGATAAAGTCTGATCATAACTTCAACAATGGTGGATTGTGATTTCTGCCACTGTAAATAACGTTTTAAAAATACATGTTAGAATTGCTCAATTTACCTTATTGTCTTTAATACCAAACCTTTTGGATATGTATTTACAGTTCTGGCTTGACATTGTTTTTTTATTCAGATGATAAGTCAAAAATTATTCATTCCCCCAAGACATTCAGCAAACAAACTTTCATTCAACTGAGAAACATGATGCTGTTTTATAAAGATAATACTGATCAGATTGTTTTGATAACACTTTCACAGAATCCTAGAATATCAGTAAATGTACCAAAATAAATTGCTATAATTCATGCAAGGACTTTCATAGTTAACTGAAAGATTATTTAGCAGCCCAAGTACTAATTCTCCAAGCAGGGCTTAAGTGAAATTCTAGTTCCATTTAAAACAAACAAACAAAAAACTCCTCAATAGAGATCACATCAAATTAATTCTAGTTTCTCAAGTTTGTCCAAAAGGTAATGATTTTTTTTTTTTTTGACATTCAATCCTAAAATTTGTCGTAAAAAGAAGAAAGCAGCAGCACATGTTCTCACACATTTGTACTTCTGATGTATTCAGAACTCTTATTATTCCTCTTCTAGTCATGATTTTATTCCTAATGTCTTTAAAAAAAAAGTTTCTGCTGTAATGCTGGTGAAAGAGGCTCACTGAGGAATTTATAAGAAATATAATGAAGTTACATTAACCTAAAAACAAATATGCAAACAGAAGAAAAAAAAACTTTCTAAACGTAGTTTAAATTTATTGGACAGTTACTTCAGTAACACCTTTAAATTTACAGCCTACTGTAAATTTAAATTAGTAATAATAGCACAACTTTATAACTATTTATTTGCAATAAATGTAAACGACATCATTACGACAGAAGTACTTAATGCACTTATCCCCATGAAACGCGGCTACAGAACGGATGCATTGAAAATGATCAACTGCAATGATAGGTCGACGACGACAACAACGATAAAACACAAACCAAGAGGACATGCAGGTGCATTATAGAAGTAGAAACGTCCTTTCACATTTATCATGCCTAATTGTTGGCGTGATTCGCCTAGTATAATAAATGGAACGTCATTATTGTGAACTCGACAAGAACATGAGCACGTATTCAAGGTCACGGTGCGATGTATGAAAACAGAGTTATTTAAAGATGCATAATTATAGACAGTCCATACAAACACAATGGCGCTCACGCAGCAAAGAAATCATTGATAAAAAGCCGCCATCGCGGCCTGAGCTCAATGGCGTGCGAGTATAAAAGACATCCTCACCGTCATCATCCTTATTAGTGTGTGTATCGTACCGGCGACAGCTGTCTCCTGCTCAAATGAAGTAAATTGGCATTAATTTGAACTAGGTCCAAAACAGCTGCGCTTCCTCAGCGTGATGCTACAGCGAACAGAAACCGAGAGAGTGGCTTCACTCTGCATGATAACATTATAAACACGCGCAACTGACAGACGAACAGGTTCAGCGGTGAAAAGCAGATTCCTTCAGCACGCCCATAGTGATCCTATAGGGATAAAGGGTTCAATAAAGCATATTATATTTAATCTTTATGTCCTGTGCCAAGTATATTGTGCAGTTTACTATTTTGATATCAAGGAATTGAATTAATTTAATAGCATATTGTTATTTTTTAAATACATAGATTCAAACATCAAAATAGAGGAGCTAAAATAGTAGATCCCCCCAGCCCATGGGCACAACTCAGCAAAACTCTACATTGTTCATCCTGATTCTTTTCCCATTCATTAGCTGTTCAGTTGCAGTTTCTGTGCCCCACATTAATAAGCAGTCAGGTGTACTAATGAAATGATTAAGCTTAATTGTGCCTACTTAATTGTGCCTACCTCTATAAAAGCCGAATGTTTAGTAGTTGTTTTGCGGGAACACCCAAAATTAAATAATTGTTATTTAAGCCCTGGTAAATAAATACTTCATTAGGAACACCTGCACGTTCATGAAGTCATCTAATCTGGAAGCAGTGTATAACAAAAAAACTTAAGTTACATTCCAAGAGCTACAAGCTATGTTCAAATCATCAAACACCATAATGAGAAATAAAAAATATCTCTGAATTGAACCATGGCATAGATGTTAACAAATCGGCTGGTTTGAGTATTTACAGTAAGAAGCTGCTTTTTACCAATGATTGCTTTAGTTCCTTGTTCTGTCCTGAAAGGTGTTGAACCTAATGTGCTCTTCTGTTGTTGTAGACCAACCACCTCAAGGTATGATGTGTTTTGCCTACAGAGATGCTCAGAATGGTTGTAATGAGTAATTATGTAAATTATTTCTGACAGCTAAAATAATCTCATCATTCTCTTCTAATCTTGCTCATCATTATCATGTTTCAGTCTGCAGACCCCCTGTTTACAGGATTTGCTTTTGTTTTTCGCAGTGTAAATTCTAGTGACTGCTTTGTGTGGAAAATCCAGGAGGTCAGCATTATCTGAAATACTAAAACCATCTAGTACCAACAATCACTGCAAAGTCACAGAGATCATATCCTTCCCCATTCTCATGTTTCATGTGACTGTTACCTGAAGCTGTAAAGTTTATGCATTCTGCCAATGCCATATGATTGGATGATTGCATGTGCAGGGATACAGCTGTTCTTATGAAAATGGCTGCCGAGAACAAATTAGAAAATGCATGTGTACAATACATATGAGGGTTCTTGACACTAGCTGATAGTCTAAATACTACTGCCATAGATCCCTCTTGCCATTTGCACACTAAAGTTCACATTTGTATTTCTAAAATATACTTATGAATATATAATGAATACACACAATGTCAATAATATATGGAAAAATAAATAGAATGTAAATGAAGACCAGTATCAAACAACAATCTTTGCTCATCTACATATCATCATATTTAACATCATAACAAAAGTTTTACAAAGCTGTTAAATAGGGACAGCAGTGGGAAAATAAAATTAAATACAATTGCAACATATATTATTTTACTGTTTTATTTTGATATATTGTAAATTATTTCTTCCTGGAATTTTATTTTGAAATTGCGATTTCATAGTATGGAAGCGTACATGTTCGGGCATGTTCAGAAGTGAGAGAGGGGGAAACGTTGCAGCTTAGCTTGGAATTGCAATCTTCCAACAGTTTAGCCTTGGAAAATATTCGACTGTAATTAATTTGCAATGATAACCAAGTCCTTATGGATGTTTGAATGTAACGTGCCTTTGAAGTAAACTGTTTTTGAACAGAATACTTGAATATAAATCAAACGAAGACAGCATTATTGCATTTATTTTGTCATGTGATGTGTATTACATATTGTGTTTTCTACCTTTACCGTTTACAGTAAAGAATAATCACCAAGAAACATGATAATTTTGGACTTCAGAAAATCTATGCACACTGAACACTCTTCCTTCTGAACACTCTTCCTCTCTGCCTTCTGCATATGTGGAGAGGAGGTAGGGAAGAGAGCTTTAAATTTCTTGGATTTCTTGGAAAGCATTTCACTGCATGTCATACTCTGTATGTACAGTATGTGTATGTGACAAATAAAATTTGATTTGATTTGATTACACATCTCAGCTAACAATAATCTTACATACACAACTTTACATGAAAGCCATAAGATTGAGCCACTTCCACACATGAAATATTGACCAATATTATATTACATACTCAACTCAAAGACAATCTCTGACGAGTGCTCAACAATTTTAACCAAGATGAAATATTTAAATCACCATTATGCATTCTAGCATGCATACAGCAACATAGCTAGCATGCTGTATAAATCAAAGGCAAATTATCGAAGGCAAATTATCGAGTTCATGCTGTCTATTTTATAGCATCAAAATGAACTGTAAAGACATCCCAACAACCTTGTGCCTCCTTCAGTTAGAGACTGAACAAATAAAAGTTAAAAAAATTATTTTTAAGATGTAGGCATTACATTACTATGTTTTTACTCCTCACTGTTTTTTTAAAACACCAAGTCCCCTTTTTTGTGCTACCTCAAACAGCCTCATAAATTTCACAATAAAGTCAGCAACATATTACATATATTACAGCAAATACTGCAATAATAATATTAAATAAATAACAGGTCATGAATAAAAAGAGGTAATCCATAAGACCTACAGTAGCAGATGGTGTCTCTATGTACAACAAAAGCCACAATTAATTAGAGAATATGGAGTTGTATTCTTTTAGAACAACATAAATATCTCTGCAATTGACAATTATCTTGTCCATAACAGATCAGGAATTTAATTGGATTGATATTGTTACTAGTTAACAACTGGCTTCCCAGGCTATAAATATAGCTGCAGATGGTGGAATAAAGGAATGGATGTCACAGGGACATCACAAGGCTTTGGCATGGTAATGGTGGCTCAAGAAGTTAAGGCTTGGGTTGTTGATTAGAGAATTACAGTTAAAGCCCAAGCAAGGCCCTTAACACGCTCTGCTCCAGGGGTGCTGTTGCTCTAACATCAACCTTATTGGGATATTTGAAGAAAGAATTTCATGATACACTAATATATATGTGACAAAATAAAGGCTTCTATATATGTTTTATAAATCATCCAGGGAAATGTCTGGGTCCACTCCAGTCTGTTAGGTTCCTTACTTTAAAAGAGTGCTGCAAGCATAAGGTCCAATGATTTCAGGGATCAGTATAGGGTCTTTTAATAAGTGATTGACATCAACATGGTGTACTTCCACTGAGCTTTAGTCTGTGTATGGCAAGGCAGCAAAGAAAAAGATGGAGGAGCTAGAAGATGCAAGATATAATTTAAACATTGGAGGGGTGGTGATGTAGTTAAACAAGCTTTCCATAATCCTAGGTACTGGCAGTGAATGATGCTGGGCCAGTTGAGTGTCTGGTGTTTGGTCGGTAATGAAAGCAGGGGATCTACTTTGGTCCACTTTAGTGGGGACAAAAGGTTACATATTTTACATTTACAGTATTCAGCAGATTTACATAGATTGGGCAGTGCTACCGTCTTTAGAATGAGTCAACAGGAGAGTAGAGTTTCATGGATGAACTATACATGTCCTTTACAGTATATTGAACATAAACTCTGAATATGATTTCTGAACTTTGAGGGTATTTACATGTAAAATCTATAGGTATTTTAAACAAATCTATTTCTAAAGATATAGCTAAATTTCATACCATTTAAAAACACTTTTAGAATTGGTCTGGCTATTTCAAGAGTAAATAAACAAGTTAGCATTATCATAAGTTGTCCAGTTTACTAAGTGATTGCAAATCCACTTTATTTAAAAAATAAATTAATCGATAAAAGTTTTTCCATGCTTAGTGGTTTAACTTGCCCATTTCCACTGTTAAATTGCACCTTTGTCTGCAGTAATGTGGATGTGATAGTCTAGTGGTTAAGGTGTCAGACTTCTGGTTAGAAGGCTGCAAGTTCAAATCCCAGAAAGCCCCTAATCATAAATTACTCAGATGTGTAATTTGCGATGACATGTAAGTTGCTCTAGATAAGGGCATCTTAGCTAATTGTGTGAGCACAGGCTACTGCCACCATCATATGAAATTAAAAAATAAATCACTTGTTGGGCAGTTGAGCACTTACTGTATCATATGTTCTAACTGAGTAGCCTTGGACCAATTAAAATCTGTCATTGGGCTGCACATGCACTTAGACAGTCTAGGTAGTACCTGAATTGAAACATTAACCATATACTGTTTTGGATTGTCAAAGAGTTTAATTCTATATTCTTTTTTTTAATATATATTTTTATACTAAATATTTTTTTACATTTACTTAGTTTTATGCAGATTCCAGAGATGCATAAATGAAATAAGAATTTCATTGTGTTGGCTTACTGCTCATATGACAATAAAATTCTTGAATCTTGTCAAAGACCAAACTTAGATTCAACTGAAGTTTTGTTTTATGATCCTAAAATTGTAGATCTCCATGTAATTTGGAAAAATGGGAAATAATTACCATGGAAAACAATCTCAAATCTAATACAACTCATCTGTAGTATACTTAAATTTAAGTAGTGCTAAAATAAATCTTAGGACATCTAAATAACAAGAATAACCATTAGAGGTTTATTGTCATTGTGTAGTATCTATCTAGGATCTAAGTGCAAATAAATATGCAAAGGAAGGACGTTTTGGCAGGTGTTATATGCATAAGTATAGTATGTGTTAAATAGGAATATGTGCCAGTTGTCTAAAAAATTATATTTAATACTCTGACATTTAATCAGACTAAATCTTTTACATTTTAAGTCAGTTAGGATTAACAAAATTATTTCTTTTTGTTAAATGCCAGAATGATGGATTAAAATAATTATTTTGCTCAATATTCTGCAAACAAAACCCCATAATGACAACCTGTAAGAAGTTTGTTTGAAATCTTTGCAAATGTATTAAAAATAATAAACAACAAAAAATACCTTTTACATAAGTATAACAGCCTTTGCCATAACAATAAAAATTGAGCTCAGGCGCATTCTGTTTCCACTGATCATCCTTGAGATGTTTCTACAACCTGATTGGAGTCCAGCTGTGGTAAATTCAGTTGATTGTACATGATTTGGAAAGGCACACACCTTTCCAAATAAGGTCCCAGGGTGCATGTCAGAGCACAAACCAAGCCATGAAGTCCAAGGAACTGTCTGTAAACCTCCGAGACAGAATTAGGAAGGGTACAGAAAAATGTCTGCATCATTGAATGTCCATGGCACAGTGCCCTCCATCATCCATAAATGGAAGAAGTTTGGAACCACCAGAGCTCTTCTTGAGCGGGCTGTCTGGCCAAACTAAGTGATCAGGCGACAAGGGCCTTAGTCAGGGAGGTGACCAAGAACCCTATGGTCACTCTTACCCCTTTTCCACCAAAAAGAACAGAGCCGAGTCTGACGTCACTGTATTTGTCTGACGTTAAACAGCAACGTTAGCGCAGCAGCAGAAAACACAAACACATCATCAACAGTGGCGGATGTTGCTTTACTGTTAATGCTTATGGCTTTGTGAACCTACATTGGCATCCAAACGTGGCGAATCCAATATGTACGTGCAGCTCCATGTAATTTGTATAAATGGAGGTTGTAATCGAGAAAGTACATAAAGTTATTTTATTATTAACACAGAAAAAAAGGTGGCCTTAGCATGTAGCTAAATACTATCATGTGTGCTAATAATGTATCATATTGAGGTAAAGTAAAAGTGTATTAAACATTAGTATACTTAAGGTACATCATCAAATGCGTTAATAGTAGCCCCGCCCACAGCCCCTGATGCAAGCGGTTCTTAAGCCTAGACCAGCAACGTTTTGGTGCTACCTAAGAACCACTTTTTAGAGATGAGCCGGATACTCGGCTGAAACGAGTATCCGGTACGGATAAAGCACTTCTGCCGAGTACGAGTATTATACAAGTAATACGAGTCAATATCTGTGCTCGGATTGAATGAAAATCATCATTGGCTAGCTGATTGTATCAGCGTTCTGTGATAGGCTAGTCACAGCGCCCCTCCCCTACACACATACAGATGTATTGTGTTGCTGTGTCTCGCTCTGCTCACTCACAGTCACACACAGAACAGCTCTCTGTCTCTCCCTCAGTCACTTGGGTTCGCGGGTCTTTTCCGTTAACGTTTAGGGTTTCTTCAGCTTTTTACTTCGGGTTGTAACATTAATAATACGTACTTACTAACCAGTAGAGTTCTGGTAAACGTGGGTTCGTTCAGACGTGGTGCTTGCTTGGTAGAATGCGACTCGCATTGCGTCTCTGCCTGTCGGAGATTTTTTCTTTTTTAAACCTTCAGCTGTCTCTAACCAGTAACCAGACACTGAGTGTCTGACACGTTTTTGCTGTATTTCATAAAAACATAAAGGTAGTAAGCCAGTGTTATAAATATTACAAATGAATTATTACCGGTTAAAGCCCCGCCCATTTCAAGACAAGCCCCGCCTACGGGTTAGGCCCCACCCACTCCGAGTACGGATACAGATACAGATAATTCATATGGTTAACTGATACGGATTTGGCTGTCGAAAAAGAAAGAACTGGTTCTAAATTAGGCTCTGGCTCCGAACCAGCACTCAAACTGCCTCGGTGGAAAAGGGGCATCTGACAAATCACCAGCATTTCTCTGTGGAGAGAGGAGAAACTTACAGAAGAACAACCATCTCTGCAGCACTCTACCAATTAGGCTTGTATGGTAGAGTGGCCAGACAGAAGCCACTCCTCAGTAAAAGGCACAAGATGGCCTGCCTGGAGTTTACCAAAAGGAACCTAAAGTACTCTCAGACCATGAGAGACACATTTTTTTGGTCTGATGAAACAAAGATTGAACTCTTTGGAATGAATAGCAAGCATCATGTCTGGAGGAAACCATGCACCGCTCATTACCTGGCCAATACCATCCCCTACAGTGAAAAGTGGTGGTGTCAGCATTATGCTCTGGGGATGTTTTTCAGCTGCAGGAACTGGGAAACTTTGAGGATTGAGGGAAAGATAACTGTCCACTGTGCAGCAATGTACAGAAACATCCTTGATGAAGCCTGCTCCAGTGCTCTGGACCTCAGTCTGGGGTAAAGATAACAGGTTACAGGACAATAAGATTAATCTTCCAACAGGACAACAACCCTAAGCACACTGCCAAGATAACAGATTACAGGACAACTCTGTGAATGTCTTTAAGTGGCCAAGCCACAACCCAGACTTGAACCCAATTGAACATCTCTGGAGAGATCTGAAAATATCTGTGCACCAATGCCCCCCATCAGACCAAATAGAGGTGTGCCAAGCTTGTAGCATCATACTCAAAAAGACTCGAGGCTGTAAATGCTGCCAAAAATGCTTCAACAAAGTATTGAGCAAAGGCTGTGAATGTGTAAATGTGATTTTTTTTTTTTTATAAATTTGCAAAGATTTCAAACATCTTCCATCACCAATCTTCTTTCATTAAAAAAATGTAACTCAAATGTTGTCAATTAACCTATCAGAAGCCATGACATCATCATTCGTGCTTTCTCCAATTTTTTAATGGCATAGTACTGTTAGTGTATGTAAGCTTCTGACTTTGTAGGAAGTACTAAAAATGTCCTGCATTTAGTAATTAGGAATGATTTTTGTAATCCTAACTGACCTAAAATGGGTAAAGTTTAGTCTGAATGTCAGACAGTGAGAAATAAACTTCATGTGTCTTTTTATACAGTGTATGTAAACTTCTGGTTTCAACTGTATATACAATTATAATTGGTAGAGAAGATGTAACAGAATGTACAGGGTGGAGCAAAAGTGCAATGTGATTACAGATTTTGAATATTAGGGAGACAATCAAAAATTTCTTTTCACACACTGTGGAGTTGCCATACCACACTGTGATTGAGTTTCCTATGATGCTCTCTAAGATGCAGTGATAAAAGTTTATCATGATCTCCGGGGATAGATAAAACTGTTTTGGACCAGGACCAGTCGCTCAAAGCACTTTATGATAATGGGTGTGAGTGCTACTGGGTAGTAGTCATTCAGGCACATCTGGTTGGATTTTTTTTTGGAACTGGGACAATAGAGGTGGATTGGAAACACGTTGGCACAGTCCCTAGGGCAAGGGACAGGTTGAAGATGTCTGTAAAACTCCCTGCAAGCTGTTCTGCACATGCTCTAAGCATACTCCCACAGATGCCATCTGGTCCAGCAGCCTTGCATGAGTTGATCCTGCCCAGTGCAGCATAGACCTTGGAGGAGGTGAGTTTAGAGGCTGTCTCTGTTGTCACTGTTGAAGCGAGCATAAAAGTAATTTAGCTTGTTCAACAATGAGACATCTGTGATTGATAGAGGAAGTTGCTGGGCTTATAGTCACTGATGGTCTGGATTCCCTGCCACATTTGTATGGTGTCAGAGTTGGAGAAGTGTTCCTCTACCTTTAGCTTATTGCATTGCTTGGCCTTTTTGATGCCCCTCCTCAGGTTTGCTCTGGATGTGCTGTACGCCAGTGCCTCACCTGGTCTGAAGGTAGTGTTAAAGGATTGTAGCAGGAGCCATACCTCCTTGTTCATACCTTCTGATTTGGGTATGTGGTGATCTGTTTCTGGGTTGTAAGACTGTCAGTGGTGGTGTTGATATGATAAAGCCCAGCGGAAGTATTCTGTTCTGACCGATTGCGTAGCTTGAGCAAAGGCTCAACAGATAGCGTACACTTTCAGAAAAGAACTCCAGAAAGCAGTCTTCATAACTTTAGTAACTTTACTGGTGATTGTTCATCTCAATTCTTTTATGTAAAAAGACATATATTTCCAATGTATGAATGATAGAATCAATAGCTGATAGGAACTGCGTGCACGTTCTTCTCGACTGCGTTCACTGAGAGAAACCAGAAGCAAACAGCAAAATATAGTACAGTACCTTAAAACTCCAGTAGGGGGCGGAAAAGAAACATACAGCACACATAACTAACAGCACACTCCCCGCCTGGTATACTAAATTATTATACCACTATTGATTTTTCTGTGACTTTTCAGGCAGGAGTAGAACTACCTCTGAGACAGGCCTTAGGTATACTTTTGCAGATCCTTCTCTAATTATCTTTACCTCCACCTTCCTCACTTTATCATCACTGCTGGGTATAGTTTTCACGATGAGTCCAATTGGCCACTCATTACGTTTCACATTAGAGTCCTTAAGCAAGACAACATCACCTTCCTCAAAGTTTCGTCTTTTCTCAGTCCATTTCCTCCGTACTTGCAATGTTGCAAGATAATCTCTCCTCCAAGCTTTCCAGAAAGCATCCGCCAGACTCTGAACCTGTCTCCACTCTTTCTTGTAGAGGTCCTTAATGTCAAAGTCCCCAAGAGGTGCTGGTACAGTACTAGCCTTCTGGTTGAGAAGCATTGCAGGGGATAGAACTTCCAATGTGTCAGGATCAGAAGAAATTGGAAGTAAAGGTCTAGCATTCATTATTGCCATGACCTCTGACATGAGAGTAGTCAAAACCTCATGGGTAAGACGGGAAAGGCCGGTTTTTAATAGTAATGCATCCAGAATGCGCCGTGCTATGTGGATCATTCTTTCCCAAGCTCCTCCCATGTGGGAAGAGTGGGGAGCATTAAACGTCCATACGCAACCTTGCTCCTGTGAGTAACCTTTTAGTTCTGGATCATCTGCATTGATGTTCAGTTCATGACAGGCCCCGATGAAATTAGTTCCTCTGTCGGATCTGAAGTGTTTGACTGGTCCGCGAACTGCCAAGAACCATCTGAGGGCATTAATGAAACTTGGGGTTGACATGGAATCAATGACTTCTAGATGGACAGCCCTTGTACTTAAACAAGAGAAAATAACAACCCATCTTTTACTTTCAGCGCTGCCCCCTCTAGTGCGGCGTGATATTATGTTCCATGGCCCAAAAACATCCAAGCCCACATGAGTAAATGGAGGATTCACTTTCACTCTGTCCATAGGTAAATCAGACATTCTCTGTTCTTCGAATCTTCCTCTTAACTTCCTACAGAGAACACACTGATGAATCGCATGGTTGATTAGTTTAGTTCCCTTAACAATCCAGAGACCTGCTGTACGTAGTGCACCGGCAGTTAGATGTCATCCTTGATGTGCCACTCGATCATGATAGTATCTGACCAACAACGTGGCTACGTGTTGACTTGCTGGAATTATTAGTGGGTGTTTTTCCTGATCAGACAGTTCTACTGATTTTAAGCGACCTCCCACTCGAATCAGTCCTTCTTTGTCCACAAAGGGAGATAGTTTCTTCAGAGCACTTTGCTGTGAGATTTCCTCACCTTTCTCCAAACCTTTGAGTTCATCTTTATAGTGCGCTTCCTGCACACATTTAATAATGAAAGTTTTGCTTGTGTGTGCTCAGACTGGAGACCTTTTTTGCACCAATGCCAGCCTTTAAAGTCTCCTGACAAGCATGGCCATACTTCTTACAAGGGATCTCCACTCAGAGAAGCGCTCAAATCTGTGTGATCCCAGAGACTGTTCTGTCGTTTTCGTGGTCAAAGTTACCACCTGAGGGCGAATGTCCTGATCCTTCTCTGGCTCTACAAGCTCAAACGATTCATTTTCAGAAGTGTCCTTGAGAATAGGTTGCTGGAGGAATTCTGGACCAGAGAACAAATTAGTGTAAGGTAAGACAGCTGCTGGAATGAATTTGGTACCGAGGTCTGCCGGATTCAGTTCTGAATTAACGTGATGCCACTGTTCTGGCTTTGAGGACCATCTGATTTGCGCAACTCGATTTGCAACATACACATAGAATCGTCGGGATGTGTTGTAAATGTATCCTAAAACGATTTTACTATCAGTGTAAAATTTTACTGCAGTTAGATCTACATCCAGCTCTTCTTTAATCAGTCCTGCCAACTCAACAGCGAGAACTGCCGCACACAACTCTAGACGTGGCACTGTGTGAGCAGGGTATGGTGCCAACTTTGATTTGGCCATAACAAACCCAGTATGACACTCACCGTCTGTAGATACAACCCTAAGGTAGGCAACCGCTGCAGTGGCTAATGTGGATGCATCAGCAAAAATGATTATCTCTCTCTCAGACGTATAAGACATAGAGACTGGTACATAGGGTCTGTGAATCTGGACTTCTTTGAGATCTGTTAAAAAAATCTGTCCATGCTTTCCACTGGGCCTCTTTATCAATTGGGAGTGGCGTGTCCCAGTCAAACTGCTCTGATGACAGCTTTCTTACTAAGGCCTTATCCTGCATGGTAACAGGAGCAACAAGTCCCAAAGGATTGTAGAGACTGTTAACTGTTGAAAGTATGCCTCGACGTGTGAATGGTTTAACTTCTGTAGATACATGAAATGTGAAACAGTCAGTCTCTAAATTCCAGCTCAACCCTAAGTTTCATTGGAGAGGTAGAGGATCAACATTCAGATCCAGATCCTTCAGGTCATTTGCTCTCTCAGATGGAGGGAATTCTTCCATGACTTGATGACTGTTTGATGAAATCTTGTGAAGCTTGATGTTTGACTCAGCCAACATGTTTTTGGTATTTTTTAGGAGACTGATGGCTTCATCCGCACTGGATACAGAGATCAGGCCGTCATCCACATACATCCACATAGCTGCTCGTCTTAACCCAAAGATTGCCACTGCTGGTGACGGGCTGTTCCCAAAAACATGAACTGTCATTCAGTACCCTGTAATTTCTTTGGAGAGATCATCTTCCTTGAACCACAGAAACCTCAGAAAGTTTTGGTGATCTTTCCTGACCTTGAAGCAGTAGAACATTTGCGTTACATCAGCTGTGACTGCAATCTGCTCCTTACGAAAGCGCATCAAGACCCCCAGGAGCTTGTTGTTTAGATCTGGTCCACGAAGAAGAACGTTACTCAACGAGATGCCTTCATAATGCACACTAGAATCGAAGACGACCCTAATCTTCCCAGGTTTCAGAGGGTGTAACACACCAAATATTGGTAAATACCAGCATTCTTCATCAGGCTGGAGCGGGGGAGCTATTTCTGCATGTTTGTTGATGAACATGTTTCGGATAAACTCCACAAAGTGATTAGCCATCTCAGGTTTCTTTTTTAAGGTGTGTTGCAGGACGTTAAGACGCTTCATTGCTTGGTCTCGGTTGTTCGGCAGTGGGCTGCGAGGTAAACGAAATGGTAAGGGAGCTACCCAGTGGTTTGACTCATCTATGTACATTTCTCTGTTCATAATATCAAGGAAGATGTCATCCTCAACAGACAGTGAAAGCTTATCATCATCAGGAGTCCGCTGAAAGACTTTGTCACCCAGGTGACCTGTAAAACAGCCTGTGACTGGACAGCAAGGTAGAGTGGACTGGTATTGACAATTTGGAGTGCCAAACTGGTCTTTGACCTGAATTCCTTTTGAGCAGGGTGGGGAAAAGGATGTGTGTCCATTTTGCAGTATGTTTGTCCTGAAAACATTTGCAGTCTCAGACTTGTGTATTCCTCCCATACACACTTCTCCCACAATGACCCAGCCTAAGTCAAGACGCTGAGCATATGGCATGTTACCAGGTCCATTATACTGTTCTCAAACCTTATGCACACTTAGAATGTCCCTTCCAAAGAGAAGAAGAATGGGAGCGCTTGCATCATAAGGTGGTATTTTGTCAGCCATCGGCTTGAGATGAGAGAAGTATTGTGCTATTCCAGGGGTTGGAATTTCGTCGCGATCTTCAGGCAACATATTGCATTCTAAGAATGTGGGAAGTGACACTTGAATTTTCCCATCCAGTGAACTAACAATGAAATTGTCTGCTCTTCTTCCCATTGTCTTTGTTGTACCAGCACATGTACGAAGAGTATAGGGGAAAGACTCTCTGTTGATCCCAAACAGCTCAAAAAGGGGAGTTAGATGGGTAAACATCAACCAAACAGATTTTCGAGCATGATCTAGGTCTGGGAGCTTTGCCACAAATGTCTGTGCACTTAGAAGAAACCTCAGATGATACATCACCTTCAGGCTCCCCGCCTTGCTCTTGCTGTGTCACTAGAGATTCCACTGCCCATGGAGCAGGCCCCGGGTGCATTGCAGAGACATGGCGATCACTGTTACACTCTCTACACTTAACAGCTGCCGCACATTCCTTTGCTATATGTTTAGTGGAACCGCAACACCTGAAGCAGATAGACTGTTCTTTGAGGTACGCTTTCCTTTCATCCAAGGGTTTCCCTCTAAAACCACGGCACTTGGACAACGGATGCGGCTTACTGTGAATTGGACATTGCTTACCAGGGTCCAAAACCTTTTGTTCTGGAGATTGGTTGACTTTGGAACTTGAAACTGTGGTTAGCACTTCAGTTTTCTTCACTGACACAGGTATTCTTTTGCTGATCCGTGAAAATGTCTCTTGTTTAGAATGACACTGCATAGAGAGCGAAAAACTGGGATCATTTCTTATTCTTGCTTGGTCGCAAATGAACTGCACAAAGAAGCTAAATGGTAGAAAAGAGACATGATGATCCTCTTTATACTTAGCACCATGAGTGATCCATCTTTCCTGCAGATTAAAGGGAAGCTTCTCAATGATGGGATTGACTCCCCTTGCTGTGTCAAGAATTGCTAAACCAGGTAAAAACCTGACTTTGCAGATTCCAATTCCATAAGCATGTCCCCTAACTCCCTAAGTCTTTGTCCATCTCTGTTAGAAATCTTTGGAAACTCCTCCAGTTTTCTCAACAGGGCATTCTCAATTACTTCTGGGCACCCGTAACACTCTTCCAAATGCTGCCAAAGCATACGGACACCTGCAATAGGATAGTGCGCATGAACCGATCTGATGCGTTTGGCTTGTATGGATGACTCGGGGCCGAGACATTTTGTGAGAAGGTTGAGCTCTTCTTTGGCCGTTAATCCGAGGTCTTTTGTGACATCTTGAAATGAAGATTTCCAGGCCCAGTAGTTCTCAGGGTGATCATCGAACTTCACCAGACCTGAACTCACCATCTCTTTTCTTACCATGTAGTTAGCTAAATCAGATGTATATGGCAGACTTTCCATGGGAGCTTTAAAGCTGGGAGCTGGAGATGCTTGGAAAGTGGAGTGATGTCCATGAACTTTATCTCTTTCATTATCCATTGTTTCCTGTTTTATTTTTAATTCCTCCATTCCATAAGATGGATATACACGTGGAGCTGTTACTGTAGCTTCACACAGAAGGGGTAGAGCATTCCTTAAGGATGACTGTAGAATCGGAGTATCAGGAAACTGCTGATGTTGTTCCACTGTATGCTTCTGAACATACTCCTTAGTACGCTGAGTGCAAACTGAGTGTGTCTCACCATCCAATTCATCTATATTTCCCTTCTCAATGTCAGCTGCTGCTTCATAAATCGCTGCTTCAGCAAATGCTGCAGTTGCTTCTTTTTGGGATTGTAGCAAGAATAGATCTGCTTCTACTTCTGCTTTTTTCCTCATCATTGCTGCTTCTCTTTCTGCATAAGACGCTTTAGCTCAAGCTGCTTCTGCTTTAGCTCTCGCACGAGTCGCTGCTGCACTAGCTGAAGATCGACTTGATCTTAGTGACAACTTGCTTGAGTTTTGTGATGACTTGCAGCTTGAAGCTTGTGATCTAATCTCAAAGGCTTGAGAGGTATCTTTCTCATCACTGTGTGACTTAATACTTGCTGCTGAAGAGATGTGCAGTGCAGTGTAACAATGGCCGTGGTTCCGCTGTCTTCACCCGCTGTGTCAATGTCTTTTTACTATTCTGTTCTGACCAATTGCTTAGCTTGAGCAAAGGCTTAACAGATAGCGTACACTTTTCAGAAAAGAACTCCAGAAAGCAGTCTTCATAACTTTAGTAACTTTACTGGTGATTGTTCATCTCAATTATTTTATGTAAAAAGACATATTTCCAAGGTATGAACGATAGAATCAATAGCTGATAGGAACTGCGTGCACGTTCTTCTCGACTGCGTTCACTGAGAGAAACCGGAAGCAAACAGCAAAATATAGTGCAGTACCTTAAACCTCCAGTAAGAGGCGGAAAAGAAACATACAGCACACATAACTAACAGCACAGGAAGTGTAACTATCAATGTCCATGTGAGAGCCACAATTAGCCTGATAGCCAAACAAATTCTAGTCAGTATGTTGAAACCTGTCCTGAAGTACAGATTCTGCCCCTGATGACCACACTTTGGTGGTCGTCGTTGTTGCCTTCACATGTTGGATGAGTGGTGAGGACTTAGGGGTGAGAAACAAAGAAAGGTGGTCTGACTGTCCCAGGTGGGGAAGGGGGGTCATGTGTAAGCTCCAGTGATGTTTGTGTAAACATGGTCCAAAGTTTTGTTTTTCCTCTTGTATTGCAGGAAACATGCTGGTGAAATGTAGGGAGCAGTGTTTTTAAGATTGATTGATTAAAATCACCTGCAACTATCAGTCTGTTGTCTGCTAATGGCAGTATAAAGTTCCTTCATAGCATGCTTGGCATTAGCATCTGGGGGACATACAGTATACTGCGGTAACAATAGTGGAGGTGAACACCCTTGGATGATAAAAAAGTCTGCATTTTAACTATGAGAAATTCAAGGTTCTGCCCTGAGTGTGTGGCATCTGTCTAGCTTGATAGCATTGTCAGGTATGCTGCAGCTGAGCCATGTTTCAGTGAAAATCATGACATTACAATCCATAAGTCTCTGACTGTTTTTTAGGCAAAGTCGTATGTCATCCATTTTGTTCACCAGGGGCTGCACATTTGTAAGGAAAACACTGGGTAAGGAGAGCCATTGTGGTGTTAGATTTTGCTTAGTTTTGATCCCTCAGTGCTTCCCTTACATTTGTTTTTGGTCTAAACGCAGTCCGCAAGAAGAGTGTGTAAACTCCGGTGTTCTGGATATCTCAGGGGTAAGTCGATGACACAAATCTGAGCTGAAACTCATATGGAAAGGCATACAGACTATCACTGACCATGAACCTACTATAATAATTAGATTCCTATTCCAAGAAATCTGCAGTAATCTTCCCACTCATTCTATTCATACAGAACAGTTTCACTTTAATATCGTACCCCCGACAGGAACCTTTTTATATTGGTCTACGCCACTCCGGCAGTTTTATCACCAGGAGGGGGACTTCAGAATTCATACACAGCTTTTGATTTTGAAGCTTTTGAAGTGTTTCACATGTTTAACAGTCATGAAGTTGTCATGTATCAGTGTTGATTCCCATTTGTGGGCCTGAGGTAAACATGCTTTAGTCAGTGTCTTGAAACTGTTGCTGCAATAAGGAAATGCCCTTCTCTGGCAATACCTTCACTGTCTCTGATGGTTTCACACATTTTAATAGTGGTGTGTAGTTGGTTATCATGAGAGCAAAGAGAGATGATCAGACTGAGCCAGGTTGTATGGCTGAGCATCTCTCTTTGCTCTATGGAAAGCTGCATGCAGTTCTTCCATAGCTACCCTAACATTAGCATGTTGAGAGATGTATGCTGCAGTCACAACAATTGTAGAGAATTCTCTTGGTAATTAAAATGGTCTGCATTTAAACATCAAATATCCCAGACGAGCCGAGCAATGACTTTCAATTACAGTTGAGTCTTAGATAAATGCGCAGACCACTGTGTAAATTACCATCTGTGTAGCTGTGACCAGTGTTTAATGCAATTCTATATATGCAATGTAATTCTAAGTAAATATTAAAGCTGCAAGCAGCATTTCCCGGGTTCAAGCGTTTAAGTCCTTTAGGGAGTTTAAGGCCTTAAAGGATTTTCACATACACAAAGTGACCCGCAAGTTAAAGAGGGTGGCACCCGCTCCTAACCTAGTGTCTCTAATACAGAAAAGCTTACCAACGTGTTGCACAATATATGTCATGTGAAGTTAAAATAAAGATTGATATCATGCCTACATACTTTAGTTATGTATGTAGTTATGCTGAAGTGCCAGATTTAAAACAACGTCTATCTAACGGGGGGATACAGAGTCCATTAGATGATTAGACCACACCCACACTACTATCATTGAGGATTTCATACCAACTTGGTCAGATGGTAGTACTGGTCACAGTTACTCAGGGTCAAGGACTCGGCGAAATCGGCAAATCTGGGGCACTTCAGCGCCCCTCAACGCGTTTGTGCCCATAACCCCTAAATTATGCTACACAATGTTCAAGGACTCATTCCACATATTTTAGATATTCACCAAGATAATTTACAGGAGATGTCAATCTTCATCCTTTATCCTGTGTGACATCACAGTCCGAACACAGTTCTAGAATCAGAGTTTACCATGTTGCTATGGCAACATGTTGCAACTGTGTTCGGACTGTGATGTCACACAGGATAATGAAGATTGACATCTCCTGTCAATTATCTTGATGTCCAATGGTAGGGATCTGAAAAGATACATAGTGGAGCAAAGAGAGAGAGAGAGAGAGAGAGAACAAGAACAAACAATCGCCGCGGTTTTTGAACTGTAACCTCAGTTTGACCTCTTTCACATGTCCAAACAAGCAGCAGATATAATTTATGTAACAGAGACATGGCTAAAGCCAAACTATTTTGAGAATGATATCAGTCTTACTGGATACTATTTTCATGATAAACCACGAAGTTTTGCTTATGATACAACAGAGGATGTTTTTGGTAAACTAAAAGAAGAAAACCATGGTGGTGTTGGTATTTATCACAGAGAAAACGTCAAAGTTTCTTTAGTTGATTTACCTTGTGTTAAATCAACTAAAGAAGCTTTGGTATTTATCATAGAGAAAACGTCAAAGCTTCTTTAGTTGATTTACCTTGTGTTAAATCAACTAAAGAAGCTTTGACGTTTTCCCAAGTCACATACACAAAATTTGACCCGCAAGTGTATTTTACCCGCAAGTCACATACACAAAATAACTAAGAAATTGGGATACATGAACAGTCTGACATACTAAAAGCGAATGAACAACAATAGAGCCCTTTAATTGAAGCTGAATGTGCTTGGGGGAGAGAATCAGAATCTTAAGAATTTTTGCTTTAAGAGGGTTTTTGGACTGTTGGTGGCGCTAGAGGGCTTTTTTTTAAAATGGCTGTTTTTAGTGATTTTTTCATTATAGCGCCACCAAATGACCAATTGCCGCGGTTTTTGAACTGTGACCTCATTTTGACCTCTTTCACATGTGTCCTAAGTTTGGTGTTGATAGCTCATTTAGTTCTTGAGTTATTGACATTTTAGTAAAACTGGCTCCTCACAGTCCAAACGTTTTGGGGCCCCTTAAGGACCCTGAATCAGAATTTCGACTTTTTTTCGATAATTATTGACAATGAGACTCCAGAGAATATTACTGCACTGGATTGGTCTCGATCAGGCGAAAAACCTAGGACTAGTTCACAAAAGTAGGTTTCGGACAAAATGCGCTATAGCAAAAAAATTTTCGGGGAGGAATGAAATCGGAGATATACATTTTTTAAGTCATGAGCCAAGGATTCCAATGATATAAAGCACTTGAGATTTGGAGTTATGGGCACAAAAGCGTTGAGGGGCGCTGAAGTGCCCCAGATTGGCTGATTTCGCTGAGACCTTAACTGAAACTGTTATTTCCCTAAAATAAACAAAGTCATATCCATTAGAGCTGAGCCGGATACTCGGCTGAAACGAGTATCCGGTACGGATAAAGCACTTCTGCCGAGTACGAGTATTATACGAGTAATACGAGTCAATATCTGTGCTCGGATTGTATGAAAATCATTATTGGCTAGCTGATTGTGTCAGCGTTCTGTGATAGGCTAGTCACAGCGCCCCTCCCCTACAGTGATAGGCTAGTCACAGCGCCCCTCCCCTACAGTGATAGGCTAGTCACAGCGCCCCTCCCCTACAGTGATAGGCTAGTCACAGCGCCCCTCCCCTACAGTGATAGGCTAGTCACAGCGCCCCTCCCCTACAGTGATAGGCTAGTCACAGTGCCCCTCCCCTACACACATACAGATGTATTGTGTTGCTGTGTCTCACTCTGCTCACTCACAGTCACACACAGAACAGCTCTCTGTCTCTCCCTCAGTCACTCGGGATCGCGGGTGTTTTCCGTTAACGTTTAGGGTTTCTTCAGCTTTTTACTTCGGGTTGTAACGTTAATAATACGTACTTACTAACCAGTAGAGTTCTTTTAAACGTGGGTTCGTTCAGACGTGGTGCTTGCTTGGTAGAATGCGACTCGCATTGCATCTCTGCCTGTCGGAGATTTTTTTTCTTTTTTAAACCTTCAGCTGTCTCAAACCATTAACCAGACACTGTGTGTCTGACACGTTTTTGCTGTATTTCATAAAAACATAAGGGTAGTAAGCTAGTGTTATAAATATTACAAATTAATTATTACCGGTTAAAGCCCCGCCCACTTCCGGGTTAGGCCCCACCCACTCCGAGTCAGAACCAGAATCAGAATCTTTGCCTTACAAGTCAGCACAAAATTGGGTTTTTGGACTGTTGGGGGTGCTAGAGGGCTTTTTTTTTTAAAAATGGCTGTTTTTAGTGATTTTTCCGTTATAGCGCCTTGAAGTGGCCAATCGCCATGGTTTTTGAAACGTGACCTCAGTTTGACCTCTTTCACATGTGTCCCAAGTTTGGTGTTGATAGCTCATTTAATTCTTGAGTTATTGACATTTTAGTAAAACTGGCTTCTCACAGTCCAAACTTTTTGGGGTCCCTTAAGGACCCTGAATCAAAATTTCGACTTTTTTTTGAAAATTATTGTCTTTGAGACTCCAGAGAATATTACTGCACTGGATTGGTCTTGATCAGGCGAAAAACCTAGGACTAGTTAGCAAAAGTAGGTTTCGGATAAAATGCGCGATAGCGAAAAAATTTAATGGCGGAAATGAAATTGGAGATATACGTTTTTTAAGTCATGAGTCAAGGATTCCAATGATATAAAGCACTTGAGATTTGGACATAGGGGTTTTAGGGGTTTAGGGGTTAATGGGACAAACACGTTTTGGGGCGCTGAAGCGCCCCAAATTGTCCGATTCCGCTGAGATTTTGGCCCTGAGTAACTGTGACCAGTACTACCATCTGACCAAGTTTGAGCTCTCTAGGCCTTACGGTTTGGGCTGCACGACCGTTTCTAGGGCGGAAAAATAATAATAATAATAATAATAATAATAAAAATCCTAACAAAAACAATAGGTTTCCAGCGCTTCGCGCTTGAACCCTAATAATAATAGAAAAATCAGAACGAATACAGTAGGGTTCCAGCGCTTCACGCTTGAACCCTAATAATAATAATAATAATAATAATAATAATAATAATAAAATCCTAACGAAAACAATAGGTTTCCAGCGCTTTGCGCTTGAACCCTAATAAAAATCCTAACGAAAACAATAGGTTTCCAGCGCTTCGCGCTTGAACCCTAATAATAAAAATCCTAACAAAAACAATAGGTTTCCAGCGCTTCACACTTGAACCCTAATAATAATAATAATAATAATAATAATAATAAAAATCCTAATGAAAACAATAGGTTTCCAGCGCTTCGCGCTTGAACCCTAATAATAAAAAAAATCAGAACGGATACAATAGGTTTCCAGCGCTTCGCGCTTGAACCCTAATAATTGCAGCTAGAAAAGAAATAACTATTAAATCATAAAATCTTGGAAAATGCTGTGCTTAAAGTTGTTCATGCCCCATGAATCTTGCAGAATATGGAATATATCATCATATGATATATGTAACCCAATCTTGGTCAAACACACTACTGGTATTGAAACAAGGAACATAAACTGCTACTCAATTTGTCTGGCATTCAAGATTGTGCTTAGAAAAGGACATGCTACAATCAGAGAGCTTGCAGGGAAAATTTGTTGATGCTCAAGCAATTCATTCACCATGCCATCTGTTCAGATAATCTTCTCAGAGCCTGTTAGACTATCTCTCTAACAATTTTACCACTCTCATTCAACACGTAAAATGTCCACTAACACACGCACCCAAAACACACACTCACACCCCACACAGACACATGCACACACACAAACACACACACAAATTGGGCATTGCATTTCATTAGGCCTCCAGAAAAGAAAAAAAAGTCAAACATTTGTAAATATTTCACACTTTTGATATGCCTTCGCCTAGCAGAGGGCAAAATATGATCTACCGAAATGATGCTACACAAACACACACACACACACACACACACACACACACACACACACACACACACACACACAAACACACACGCATATTGGGCAATATGATCTACTGAAATGATGCCACACACACACACACACACAATTTTCAATTTTCGTGTTTTTATATTCAAATCATATTTGTTTCCTATCTCTTATTTATGAATTTAGTTGCATCAGTCAGCTTTGGCCTGAGATATGCTGAGTAATATTTGACATTTATCAGTCAGTGGTTATCCAAAATAATATTTAATAATTTCTGCTTATTTTACGCAAAACATGGCAAAATTTCATAAGGGTTATCATTCATAAATTAAGTATAATAAAACAAAACATAAGGAGGTAAACAAAGTTTTATTCACATGAAATTATGGCATGTTTTTGAGTGTGTGTGTGTGTGTGTGTGTGTGTGTAGCCTGTTGTTGGTTGATCAGATGACATCAGGCGGGCAAAATGCATATTACAAGTGTAAAATAGATATTACACACAGAATGGTGCTAATTGTAGAATTTTTGATTTATAAGCATTCAAGTCAATTTGGCCTGTAAAAAAACAGGTTTTATTATTTGCTGACATTAAAAATGGTCAAAATGGTTTCAAAACAATCTCCTGCCCTTGAAATATACCAGCCTGTAATCGTGCATCAACTTTTGTGCCTCTATAGTGAAAATAATTCAAAATTTCTGTTTTTTTTTTTAATAAAAAATGAAGCATTTTTGTATATAAATAAGGTTTATTATACCAAATATATATATATTTTTTTGCAAAATATATGTTAATATGTTGGAAACAAGTTAGACTAAAAAGGTAAAAAAAAAAAAAAAAAAAAAGGCTATCATATATAGTTCATTTTTAATAAGCAGTCAAAACAGACAAGGTCAAGTTGACTCAGCGCTCCTAATTTGTATAGGAGGACAACACAAGGGTTAACAATGATCAAATTAAAGGCCTGCATTATGACTTTACTCATGCTGGAAAATAAATAAATATTTTTAATATTTTAATGTAATATTTTTCATATTTTTTAATATTGACATTTTAATTTTTTTTTGTTTTCTTTTAATTCTTCATTTTTTTATTTAATGTTTAATATTTTTCATTTCTCTAAAATAAAACAAAAATGCACAGAATAGCATGCCTTATAATGAGGAGATCATGCATTGAAGAGAGCAAATGAGAGCAAATTTGCTCTCTTTGTTAGAGATATAGTATTGCTGTAACCTCACACACCATATTGTTTTAGCATAAAATGAGAATAAATTTGTAATTAAAAATTGGGTAAAACAATGGCTAAAAAGTGTAAGTGGTATGGATAACTGTAAATGTTGCCATATATTTCTTTGATCCTAATAAAAAAGTATAAAATTTACTTGAGGGGGCACGGTGGCTTAGTGGTTAGCACGTTCGCCTCACACCTCCAGGGTCGGGGTTCGATTCCCGCCTCCACCTTGTGTTTGCATGTTCTCCCTGTGCCTCGGGGGTTTCCTCCGGGTACTCCGGTTTCCTCCCCCAGTCCAAAGACATGCATGGTAGGTTGATTGGCATCTCTGGAAAATTGTCCCTAGTGTGTGATTGCCTGAGTGAATGAGTGTGTGTGTGTGCCCTGCGATGGGTTGGCACTCCGTCCAGGGTGTATCCTGCCTTGATGCCCGATGACGCCTGAGATAGGCACAGGCTCCCCGTGACCCAAGGTAGTTCGGATAAGCGGTAGAAGATGAATGAATGAATGAATGAAAATTTACTTGAATTGGCATAGGTGATAAACAATAATTATGCACAAAAATATGTGCAAAGTATTGAGAAAAACATGTAAATTAGATTTTGTATTTTTAAATTATAAACTATTCCAGCATGAACACTAATTATTGTAATATAGTGTAATATAGTGTAATATAATATAGATTCTGCAATACAGTAATCCAAGATTAAAAGACTCCAAGATTATCAGTCTAAATACTTCTACTTTCGGCTTTTCCCGTTTGGGGTCGCCAAAGCAAATCATCTGTTTCCAGCTAATACTATCCTTGGCATCCTCTACTCTTGCACCGATTAACATGTCCCCTTTCAACACATCCATATAACTGCTCTTTGGCTTTCTTCTTTACCTCTCATCTGGAAGCTCCATCTTCAATATCCTTCTACCAATATAACCACACTTCGTCCTCTACACATGGCTAAACCATCTCAATCAATGACCTTGTCCCCAAAACATCCAAACTGAGCTGTCCCTCTGGTTAGGAATCATTAGGAACCATTAGGAATCAGCAC
The DNA here is from genome assembly GCF_030014155.1 of Tachysurus vachellii. Taxonomy (NCBI): domain Eukaryota; kingdom Metazoa; phylum Chordata; class Actinopteri; order Siluriformes; family Bagridae; genus Tachysurus; species Tachysurus vachellii. The sequence continues at coordinate 16,051,255 of NC_083472.1, forward strand.
ACCAGTGCTGATTCCTAATTCTGTCCATCCTTGTCACTCCTAAAGTGAACCTCGAAAGTAAAGTAAAAAACGCCAGGGGGATTTCCATGCTTGATAACATATAAGCTAGCCGCACAATGCTAACGATGTGAAGTATCTCCAAAATACCAAGCCATTTGTTTTCTCTGTCTTGCCATTTTGTGTATGACCATTGTCAATTTGGATTATTTCTGGCTGTGGCATTATTTTTAAAGCTGTGTTTGTCCTGCATATGGATTCCACCAACACTTATGGGATAAGCAATTACTCTGACCTTTGGTTCAGTTTAAACCAAGCAATCAAAAAACAAAAGTCATCTGAGAAATTGATGACAATTATTTACTGCTTATTTAAAGACACAGAATTGAAGTAATTTAAATGAGTTAATATATGATTCACTAAACATTTTCAGTTTAGAAAGCTAAACAGTGAAATAGAGGATTAAAAGTATAAATGCCTAGGATGCATTACTCACCACATGCACTTGCAGAGGTCCAGAACCAGGTCTGATCATTTTTTTTCGATTTTTGTTTCCATTGCTGCTGAGGACAGTGGCTGACTCAACAGACTCAGCTGCAGAATAGATAAATACTTTAATTCAGTATTAATTGTGACTTTCATTACTAAAGGTAATTCATTACTATACAATGTAGTACAGTTTGAAAAGCATTTATATAATCCAAGCATTTTTAAGCTAAGGGCCTTGTAGTTATAATGACAGCAGTGACTTAATCACAGCTCCAAAGCAATTCTATTGGTCTTCTAAATGCTGTACATGTGAATAAATAAGCAATTTAAAGATGGCAGTATAATCTATATGCAAAAATGCAGATATCCATGGAATTTATCTGTTCTTAATACAGTCGCTTTATGCATGAATTTACACATTCTCAGGAGCATGAGCAGGATCCGAATGTTTTTTAAAATGATTAAATTCATGAATACCAAATTTGTACCAAATCATTCAAACAATTTACAAACAAATATCTTCATATCTATCTTGACAATTGCTGCCCAATGAGCAGGTACAGTATAAAAGAAAACCTGACTCGAGTTTGGTGCCATTAGATGCTGTGTAGTACATCTTCAGCATGTAGCTGATGTAGTTTATTTGCAATGTTTTAAAATAAATAGTCTACATCATAACATATTGTGTATGTGCCCTGACACATCTGTTGCACAGCTGTTATCAGGTGAAACACTGTACCTGATTTGTCTAGCAGCAAGCTGACTACCGTCGATCCAGAGATGGTATTTTGTGGAAGAGGAAGTGAATGGCACCTCTTCAGGACCAATTTAAAAGGAGGATCTTGAGGTGACATGCCAGGAGGGCGAGAAAGGGCCTGAAATTTACTAGATGCTATTAGATGCAAATTAGAATGACCACCTAGTGTCATAATATCAAGCAATTCTGCACTAAAAACTCAGCCCAATGAATACTTTAATGGTGTGTGGCAGGTTCTCACATATTTAGGCTAACTGAATCAAACCCTGATATCTTAAGGCATTTGACACAGTCTGGTTAGGCAAGTATGAACCAGAACAGCCAGTCTGATGCTGCCTGTGAGAGAAGTACTGTAGCTTTATTAAACCTACATATGATGCACACCTGATCCTACACAATGGCTGTGTATGTAGATATGCTATGTTTGATAGGTGGAACATTTTGCTTTTATTTATTTCAGTGCTCCTCTAATCCGGAGATTACAAACAACTCCATATTAATGGGAAACTGAGGATATTAGCCTCCTTTATGATGGCAAACTGAGAACTTTGCCTGCTCACATAGTCTGAACCAGTTCCAATGCATTTTTCTAAATCATTCTTATTGGTTTACAGTTTTTGAAGCTTCATATACTGTACTTCCCTCACTCACACAGCAGCCACCTGTTGAGACCTAGTTGCAGGTATATTATGAGAGAGAAAAATTGAGTGATTCAATTGTGTGATTCAGACTTCAACTGCCTGTTGAGAACTGGCATGCAAGCATTTTTGATTTATAAGCAGCTGTTAAAAATATTTCCTTTATCTACTTAATGGTTAAATGGTTATCTAAAATTCTCTATGTGATGTCCAATATATACAACAAAATATTCCCTTCGTAAAAAATAAATCTAAATTTTATGAAGTTTACTAAATGTTATGAAGTTTTGTGCAATTTTAAACTTAGCAGTCAAGGGGTGAAAAGCACACTGTTATGATATAATGAATGATTATTGGTGGAGATTATTTTTTGTAGATCTTGCAAACTTTTAACATAGACAACAGTAAAACAAAGCAATCAGAGTCTAAAAACGTAATAGAAAATAAACATTCCACAGTATGTCTTACCTTAAATATTTCATCTGGGCAGTCTGGAATGATATCACTGCAAATGCCCCTTTTTTCACCATTTGTGTGTCCTTTAGGTTTATCTGAAATGCCAGAAAACTCAGATTCACTTTGTACCTGTAGGTCAACCTGAAGCTCAAGCTCAGACAGAGAACTTCCTTCTGGACTGTCAGTTCTTAGGTGGTTCTCAATGGTGGCCAGAGAAGTATGAGTGGAGGTGTGTTGTGATCCTGTCCCATCAGATAATCCATTAGTGCTTGATAAGTCTGGCCAAGCTTTCCAGGATTTCGACATTGTATGTGGGGACCTGTTTGAAACATCAGCAGGTGAGATCATCTCACATATGTCGTGGCTAAAGTCAGGCTTAATGAAAGCATTAGGTTCTCTTTTGAGTTCATTAAAATTAGTATGGATAAATTCTTTAATCTGCTTTGGTCTTGCTGAACCAGTATTGGAACATTCACATTCAGGAGGTGATAAGGGCCTGGATGAGTTCCTCCATTTTCGAGCAGTCTCAGCCATGCTGTTAAAGAACCTAAACAGTCCCCTAAAGTGGCTGCTTTTGACATCTGGGCCTGTCTGTTTAGGTATAGGCATGGAGTCTTTAATACAATCTATGTCAACACATCCATAGTCTGAGTCAATGGTTTTGTCCAGTGTATGCATGGAGTCAAAGCTCTTCTCCAACAAAGTTGAACTTCCCTTTCCTATAAATGAAAATCTTTTCAAGTAATTCCAAACATCACCTCCTTTTGACCGTCTGCCTCCTAGAGGCACCTTGGGGCTCTCTTTCACATAGTGTTCTTCACAGACTGTCACAAATGAGTTGTTGCAGTTTGAGTGAGCTTTCTTTGAGCATGTGTGAGTCTTCTGTTGCTTACTTGTGTCCAAAGGTAACTGGAAATCATGGTCAATTGTAGTAGCAAAGTCTATATCCACAAAAGAACAATCAAAATCTGTAGTGTAACCTGCATATGAGTGCCTCTTGCCTTTATTCCTGAGTATATTCCTTTGAGAGCATAAAAAAACAGGAGAGTTCTTGCTGTGCTCATTTGTCTCTGGTTTAAGTACACTGTGGTACTTTGCACTGGAAAGCTTGCCAGATTTGCCTCTGAAGACAAAAGGGGGCTTCAAATTCTTGAAACCTTTTACTTTGTCAGCAAATGACTGCTTGGATTCAGATGTTTCCCCTGGAAGTATCATGGATTGAGGTCGTCTCTCATAATCAGAAGCAATTCTTCGATGGTTGAGAATCCTCCAGATTCTTGTAGTTTTGGATGCCTGATTAATTTCCTGTTTCTCATTTATTGTATCCTCAGTGGAAACCAGATCCAAAGACTCTTCATGATCCTTGGATTTGCGGATTTGTACAATCCCTGTTTCACTCTCCATATCCAGAGACACACTGAAGACTTTGTTGACATACCCATTGGAAACATTACAATCAGAGACAGAGCTTTCTGTGATATCCATCCTCTTACAGTGCAAGTTATGTCAGCTTTTGAATGTAAGAGATGCCATCTTTGTGGGCCACCTGATAGATAGATAGATAGATAGATAGATAGATAGATAGATAGATAGATAGATAGATAGATAGATAGATAGATAGAAATCATATAAACTATATGCATAGATTTTTGGTACTGGTTCTGCATTTTAAGACTCATTTGTATTTTCATACAAATATATTTTCAATACAAAAACACTCAATATAAAAATATACTGTGTCAGAATTAATTGGTATCAAAAGCAGTGTTGTAATGTAACGGAGTACAAATACTTCGTTACTGTACTTAAGTAGAAATTTCACGTATCTGTACTTTACTTTATTGTTTTACTTTTATTATTTACTGTATATTTACTTTATTTACGTTATTTAAATTTGTCAACTTTCACTTTTACTCCGCTACATTTCCTAAATAAAATGTATACTTTTACTCCATTATATTTCCACTAAGCATCTTCGTTACTCGTTACTACAAACTAAAATCAGAAGAAATGTGTGCGACTGCAATAAGGGAGGTTTGGCGAATCACTGTTCCTAGATTGCATTATGCACGTCCGCACGCTCTACGGAGAAGCACAGGCACGCGCAGCGTGCACGCGCAGTCATAGCCGGAGGCATTTATCTATAACGTTAATCGGCTGAAAGCTGCAAATACGGCCACCAAAAGCAGTGAAATTTCACTATTCTTATTACCAGAGTTGATAGCACAAACAAAATATTAATGCAAAAAATCCATTCAATACTAAATAAAAATAACATTTATTGATTTGGTCTTTGTCTTGTGAATATTTTTTTTTATTAATGACTGCATTAATTGGACACACTGTTTGTAGAGAATGCATTCACATACATGAACTGATTTGATTCAAGACTGGCATCATTACATCATGCATAAAATTTTGGTGTCCACTTTTGCCATTTAATCATACCATAACTTTTGGCTTACTATGTAGTCATACTGTATAACATATAATATAAAACTCTTCTTGTTTTAACTTCTCACTGAGGGCTAAAACCCCTAAAGATGAAATCCTAGAACCGCCCCTGCTCTTATGCCTACCGAAAATCACTGAAATTTTACTTTTTACTTTTACTTCAAATACTTAAGTACATTAAATATCAGAAAATTACTTTTGATACTTAAGTACAGTATATATCAGATACTTTAAGACTTTTACTTGAGTAATATTCTAAAAGGTAACTTTCACTTCTACCAAAGTCTTTTTCTAGTACGATACTTGTACAGTACTTTTACTTAAGTATTGCTTTCTAATACTTTATACAACACTGATCAAAAGTGATAAATTTAATGGCTAAAATATATGTGGTCTTAACTTTCTTAGCATCTAACTGAATCACAGGTAAAATCTGACAATTTATTAGTGGGTGGCCAGAGACAGAGATTTTAGTGTGTAATGATATTGTTTACATCAGAATAATAGAAGAGCGTGAGTAATTTTATGATTTACACACAGAGTTTGTATAATGTTATCTTGCTCACTAGCAAACTAGTTTGCTATTTTATTATTCACACAGAGCTTGTAGCTTAATGTTAGCTTGCTTCTTAGCAAATGTATATAATGAGAAAAAAAAGAAGTAAAACATGATGGAATGAGTTTGAGTAAAATGTTAAAAATGCAGTGAATTTTGAAAAAATACCTTTTGAATTTTTTTTGTAAACATTATTTTGGTGAGAATCTTTTTTCTTTGAACATGTCAACAAAAAACACAAATGTACAGAGATTTACACATTACATTATACATGTACATTTAGAAATTCAAGTTTGCAAAACCTGTTGTATGTTTTGTTCTCTTGAATTGAGAGACTTTGTTTAAAAAATTATCTGATGTGTAACAAAAATTTAAAGTAAAAATCAATTTATTAATTTAAGGTTAGTATAACAAAATGTTTGATTTTAAATTAGGTAAATATAAATTACTTATAAACAAAAATGTATTAGACTAACAAATCAATTATTTAAACAATACAACATTTTAGTAAAGTTGTTACTAAACTTTATTAAGTTAATCAAACTAAGTTGGATTATATACAAAACTTACAATAATATATTAATTTTATACAAATTTTTTATAAAAAGCTTCAAGTAAATGATATGAATCCATTTTCTAATGTAATGTGTTAATGTACAGTTATAATTCTCAACTGTTAAGAAGGCCTGGTGAGTTGTAGATCAAGTTATATCTGATCAAATTTACTTCATTTAACTATTTATCTGACAAGACAATTGACAACACTCATTTTTCATTGTGTGACACCAGCCAGCCTTCATTATAGCCACAAAAAACTGACAGAGAAGTTGCAAATTTTCTGTGATTTAAAAGTGACCATCTTCTGCCCTCTCAGGTTTAAGTGCCATATAGGGCATGGTCTTTGAATAAGATGCAATTCTCAGATGAATTTGCATTAAATTATCACAAAATATTGAGGACAATGTTTGCCTAAAGCACAACATAACACTGCTCTTAGGGCAGGGGAACAAAGCTGTTCATGCATTTATGGATCATTCCTTAGATTCGAAAATATTTGAGTACCCCAATTTTTAGTGTACTGCAATAATATTTGAGCATACTGTATGTTGGTGAATCACAACTTTAAAAAGTCTAGAGAGCTTAAATATTGCAGAATCCCAGGAATGACACATAAAAAAGCTTTGTGATATATATTGTAAATTAAAATTAACACTGTATTGTCCTATAGACACTCATTGTCTTCAGAAAATGTAATGCAAATTTGTTAGATAACAGCATTTTACTCAAAGATCATAAACAATATAACACTTACTTAAACATGAGATGATGAGAGCAGATCCGTTTTAAATGTTGAAACAGTCTCAAAATACTTTTAGGACTATTTTTTGATGCCATATTTATTCAAAAATATTCTAAAACACAAACTTTTATGCACATTGTATATACAGTTCTCAACAGAATTCAAGTGTTTGCACAAGTGTATAGCAATGCTACTGCTATTGCTACAACAGCTAAAGTAGCTGACTACAATGAATGTTGGCTAATGAGAATTAGTTCTTAACTTACCATGATCCTGTTATTAATACCTATACCTAAATACACTTTTAGTAGTTTTAAGTAATTAATTTATAAATTTAATTAAATTGAAACATTGAAACAAGATCAAAACTAGCCAAGGCAGACTATAAAGGCTTGTTATCAACAAGTTTGAAACAATGAGCATATACTTTGATATGTACAATGGCAAATGAATGTTGAAATTTCCAAACGAATCCAGGGGTAAACTCAAAAGGCAGCAAAAACCCATGAGAGAAACAAACCAGACTTTTGGAGGGCCACATTTCTTTTGAGGTCTTGGCCGATTTATTTTGATTTTCCCATGATGTTAAGCTAAGAGTCAAAGAGTTTGAAGGTAGACCTTAAAATACATCTAAAGGTACACCTAAAAGCTTTTTCTGCAATTTTTCTAGCTTTTTTAAGGTACAGTTAACTGGATGCAAACTTCTGACTCACTGATGTGTGCTGTGATAAAATTGCAAAGAAAAATAATTTAGTTACATATCATGCACAAAGTAACCCGAAACAACTTGCCAAAACTATAGTTTGTTAATATGAAAAAGTGAGTTTTAATTACTTCAATCTTTGTAGATTCTTTTAGCATTGCACAACTTGATATTTGTAATTATTGCCTGATTCAGGTAACCCACAGATTTTTATGTATTTTCAGGTTGGGCACTGGCTAGCTCATTCAAATATATGAATCTTCTTTTGGTTAAACCTACAGTAAGCCTAGTTTGTTGACATGCATGTATGATTTGCATCATTATGATGACAGGAGAAATTCCCATTCAACTTCAGTTTTTCATGATTCATTAAAAATGCCCCAATTCTGGTAAAGAAAAAGCAACATAATGCTGCCATCACCTGTGCCATTGTATGAGTGTTTTTTTTTTCACCAGATGTAACATTTATTTTTTTGGCAAAGGTTTTCCATCTAGCCACCCTACGCCCATACACGTGAAAAATATGAGATATAATTGTTGTCACATGCACATGTAATCAGTTAGCAAATAATTATTACTTGACAGACATCCATGCAGCTCTTTTAATGTTGCTGTAGATCTCTTGGTAGCCTCCCTAGTAGGTTCTTGTACTTTTATACATTTAGGAATGACATCCTGTTCTTATTGTTGTCACTGTGGTACTCCATAATTTTTAACAAGTGAGATAAAGTGCATCATTTTTAAAGTATTCATGGACCAAAAAATCCTACAGAAACAGCTGATCTTTATTTTGGCTTAATCTGAAAAATTTAATTAATGGCAACTTCATGATTTTATGATAATTACTTTTATACATGAAATACTGAACACAGCCACATCACCAGTTACAAAAGTTTATTTTTTCCCCTAAATATTTGATTTTTTCTTCCATTAAATATTTATATTTTGTAATTTTTCATTGTGGGTGGAAAAAGTTCTGACGTGCTTAATCTCAGAAATTCAGGAAATCTTTTTTCATCTTCCAGGATTTTGGTATTGCTGAGCTCCCAATACATTCCAATCTTTTTAAGAATGAGCTAAATATTGTTTTTTTTTTCTTCAGGCTCCTTTACTTGCATACAACCAACTCTATGGAACAAATAATGAGTTCCCGGGAACAGCTATCAAATGCAAAATCAACACTTGGAATCAACACTAGGCCTTTTAACTCCTTTAACTGTAATTAAATAATAAGGACAACACCTTAACACACAACTGCTTATCAGTCAACTGTCCAGTTACGTTTGAGCCTTTGCTGTGCCTTTTGAGTATTACGAAAAAAATAAATTAAATAAAAAATAGCATCATGAAGTAACACTTGTGATTTAAGGACTGAAAAAGATGCTAGCATGACAATGTAAAAACTATGTCAAACCACTTGAATTAAAGGTAAAGATCTACTCAATCACATCTTAACTATTTCGTTTGGAAACCATTCTGCTAGCGTACAGTAGCAAAAAGGATAAAATTATGTCACTGTTATATTGCACATTCACCTGCTCTTTCTAGTAAGCAAAATTACAAATACTGTCGGATATTTTCTAAAACAGTTTATTTATTGGTGAAAATGTCTTTCTCAAGTCCTTATACTTTTAAAACAAAATCTACCGCTTTTATAACGGCCCGTGCGCATATTGTAGGCTACGTTCAGCACTAAGTGTGCCACAGGTTGTTGCCGTTTAATATTTTACAAAAGACATTACACCTATTGTTATAATGCGCCCTTTTGCCTACAGAATAATTAAACATTTTTGATTAGTAAAGCCTCTTAATATTAGAAAGCAAAGGAAAATATTAAATGTTTACCTCAGATAAGTCTTCCCATTGGGATGTCAGATTTGTGAAGTCAGTCCTACATGCGAATTAAGAGTATCGAGATGATAAACTTTTCCAGTAGCACATATATTGTGTTTATTTATATCTAGCGCCAACTATACAAGCTCCCCTTGAGGACGTGGTACTTAAAATGTCCGCTTTCCCGAACAGTCAGCAGTATAATTGTTGCACTCTCGCCCTTAAGACAATGAATGAAACCCGACACTGAGAAACGAGATAAGCGCAGACGCAGACATACGCACACAGATTTATTCTGAAATCCGTTAGTTTCTTCTATATACTTTATATATATATATACTTTATATATATATATATATATAAAGTATATATATATATATATATATATATATATATATATATATAAAAGTTAGGAAAAAGTAAAAGTAAGGAAAAGAGTTTGCAAAAAGTACAAAAAACTGTTACTGGTTAATATATATGAAAAAAAAACATTTGGTGATTGTGCAAATGGCTAGCAAACATCTCTATTATAGGAAACACCCTAGAAACATTAAAACACTTTATAAAACTATGCAGGCTATTTTAAACATTTTTCTCTGTCTTTATGTACTATTTTACCCCCACCCCCCCAATCCTATACACAGGAAAGAGTGGATCTTGCATCAGTGGGTCTAAAAAATGCTCTCTGCTTCACAAAGACAGGAAGTCTGGCTGACTGTATGTAAATATCTCTGACATACATGCTTCCCGTTCTGTCTGTGTGTGACTACCAGAGCAATTGTGTTTTTGTCTACCTACTGGTGTTTGTCATCATCACATTAGGTTCAATAGTCAATGTTTTACACCAAGCACAGTACACAATTCATCATTATGTTACAAATAACATATCAATGTGATTTTTGAGACTGGTAGATCACCATTACACTAAGCCGTAAGAGATGAACACATGCAAATATGATTGCAAACCTTTTTTTATTATTAAATGACCAGTGTAATCACAAAATGAAAATGTTCAGTATATAGTTTAATGATATAAACAAAATAATTGGTAATCACCAAAAAGGGTAAAATAAAAAAGTGTTCCTTCCTCTGATGTAACTCTAGAACACTGACCACTTCCTAGGGCAGCACAATGCACATTATGGACAGCTTAACTGTCCTGATTTTCAGCATATCCCCATTTTTCCTGATTAATAAAATTTATTCAATTTTAAATGAAAAGCAATGGTAAGTATGGTAAACAGTCTCCATGATATGTACAAAGAAGGAGAGAGAAAAAATTTAAAAGTAAGGAGCCATCGGGGAAAAAAGCTTAGAGCTTACAGACCATATGAACAAGTTTTATGTTTCATGAACAAATATACCTGTGCTTAGTTCCCAGTAACTATGCATCTTCATTTTTAAATATTTTAGACAAGTCTTCAAAATGAAGTCATCACTCTTTTTTGTTTTATTTTTTGAACAACTGTTGTCTTCCCCAGTTTCCTGTGATGTGGTCCAAATGGAATGCACTTCAATAGCAGTCATGGCGAGAAACAACAACTTTGTTTAACTATGACTAAATGCTTCATTAAGAATTGTAAATTAAGGTCAGAAAAAGATATATAAAAAGATGTATAATACAGTCTCACAAACAACAGTATATAGTAATGTGGCCTGTATTGAGCAACACAAATTAGTTTATCACTGTGTGTGCTCTATACACTCTCATTCACTGCCTCTAAGACGTCTTGCTGCAATGGTTGCAAAGAAACATTTGTAATGACCTCTAAGATTACATGCCATGGCTTGGAGGCAGCTTCAGTCTGTTGCAACCAGCTAACATCTTTCAGCTATGTCTCACTGTGTAGGACATGCAGATAATAACTGGTGGCACAATATTAAGACAAAATTAGAGTTAAGAGTTCATTATTAATAACAGTAATAATATTAACATAACAATAACATTATTATTACATTATAGCAGACCTGGGTATACTTAAACAGGTTTTTTATCTTTATTTTTCTTTATTTTCACTTTTCAGTCATTTTAGATCGCATATGCATGCACATTCATCTCTGTGCAGCTCAGCTCTGTCTCTGTTTCTCTGTGTTAGATAGGAAGTGTCTTAAGTGGGGTTTGTCAACTGAGGAGATGAGAATCATCACAAGTTATCTGCTGGTTTGACCAGCTTCCTCTCAGTCCAGAGCCATTTGTCTCAGTCCAGTCCCTTTGCCACAATATGGACATTGTCTCACCATCAATTGAGTTTTTGGGTGATGAAACTGGACATAGTATTCATGGCCATTACTATAGGTCTAGTGCGTTATCTATTGCATATTATAAATAAACAAATCAATAAGCATTATTTGCTTATAGAGTATCAATGTGTTTAAGTATTTCAGTGGAATTTTCTTAATTTTCACTTTTGGGGATAAGTAGACTTTAAAATACCATAACCCTTAATGATAAATGCGATATATGGGAAAAAGAAACCCTTTTCAGCTCAGAAAAACCCAAAATGTTGCCACATGAAGGGCTTTCACAGGCCATCACATATATATACAACACACCATTATGGATTACAAAACTCTGTCCATATGAATGTGATGTAGCCTGAGAATAGAAATATTCTGCCATTTTTGGACAGGAATAGACCCCAGGCACATGGTATCAGAGAATCTGAAAACAGGAAGTCAGCCTACAATAAACATAGTTATACATCCTCTTTAAGTGATACAAAGGAAGTGAGACATTTTTTAGGAATTCTAATAAATAGACAACCTTAGAAACCAATGGTTTAAATCACAATAAATGTAATTACAACAAAGAGGCCTAGTTTAATATGCAATATAAAATATGCTTAATTTAAATTTTCTGAATGCTTAATAGAGTCAAGCACAAAGTGAACCTGGAGATTGAGATCCAGGAAATAGCTATCAGAACCACTGGCAAAAGCAGAAAAGATGGAGCGATCGGGCGATGAGTGGCTTCATGAACAGGAGCTTATGTGTGTGCAGACGATGTGTTTTTCATAATTACATAACTGAGATTCGGTGTTGAGCTCTACGCCCAGGCACTCACACACAAGCACCTTTCCCGTGGCCCTACGATTGAGCACTCAACTTCCACGCTACCATTCCGAAAATCCTGATCTTGATAGGTGCAGCCTTACATTTCCTTTCCCCACTCTCTTCTCCACATTTTGTTTAATAAGACCAGGTTAACCATCTGCTCCTGTGTCTGTGTCTGCTTCTAATTTCGCTCGTTTCTGTAGTCATAATACCTAAAAATACCTTTTTTATTTTAAATTGTCATCTGTGTAAACAATTTATATGTTCTTCATTAAAGAATCCTATTACTGTTGCCATCATATAATTCTTTTTTATTGTTTGTTTGTTTGTTTGTTTTTATGTTTTTGTAATCTTAGTGTTTGTGTTAGATTTTAAATATTCTTAAAATTTACTCTAAAGAAAATTTTATGCATTTTTATGATTGCCAATGTATTTGTATTTACAGCCCCTCAGGGCCATTCTCTGAATTCCTCTGTATATTTACAGATTATGTTGTTTCTCTCGACATTTTTCATTTTGATCATTAAGAAGACAGCAGTTATGTACATCCTAGATTCATTATGAATTAATCAGAATGTAATTATTTAAAAATGTCTTATTTAAAAATGTGTCTTAGTCATGGTATGTGCACTTTGCCACATTACCGTGTTAAACATGCTTTTACATCTGCTACTGCAGAGTGGTTTATCAATAGTCATCATCCATGACTGGGGGTATGTCTGAACAGACAGAACTTGATCAGGTGACTGATTACTTAGACTCATCTTACTTAAGTTTCACTATACACTAGATATTGTAGGTCCAGGTAGAAAGAAAATAATTCAAGAGAGAAAACTAGAATTCTGGTCTTAATAAAACTAAATTAGCAGTATTTTAAGAAATTGTGAGTATTTCAGAAGTCAGAAAAACTCAGTGCTGCTAGATAAGCATATCTCTCCACCCTAAATGGAGATAACCTATAATTCTAAAGTTTTATTTTAAACTAGCAAAATGAACTAGGAATCAATGACTGAATATCAAGCAAAATAAATTCTATTAATAGTAAATTTAGACAATTCATTTAAAACCAGATAAGTTGATTGTTATCCTGTAGATAACAAAATTACTTTTTTTTTTTTTAGAATATTTCACTGCCCTATGAGAGACCGATTTTAATTTCCAATTTAATTTTCACACTTTAATTTCTTCTTCAAAAACATCAAATTGTGTACAAGACCCTCTACCTACATGTTTCTTTAAACAGATAATAGCAGTAGCAACCAAACCGTTCCTGAGTGCTGGCTATGTCTAAAAATCTAGTGATAATCAATGCTTTGTGTGATGCATGAAAAGGAATAAAAAGCACTCTTTGCCATAGAAATCCCGCTGTGAGAAGAAAGAAGCAGTGCTGCAGCACCCTGGACAGTGCTGCTCACCCAATGGCAAGAGCCCACAGCGGAGAGCCAGGCTCAGCAGCAGAACGGAGGTAAAATTATGTTTTGGGCTTTATAAAAAGTTATTTTGTCTCTTTGCTATTTTTTCCAGATTCCCTGTGAAAAAGGACTCCTCTGGATGCTGCTGATCTCTAGCCATGCGAATCAGCTGTGAATCAGCTTTCGGCTAAAGAAGTCACCAAAAGGGTGACCATGGACCGGTTCCTGTGAGTGCTGACAGCTGAGGAGCGAAAAGCCATCATATTAAAAGAAGAGTGCCAACACTAAGGACTTCCTAAATGCCCTTGAATGCGCCACTGCCACCCTGGAGATCGACCCCCGCCACATTTAGCCCTAAGCGCATCAGGCATTCAAGCTAATCAGAGAGAGGAGGAAACCAGAGAGCCACCCTGTCCTGGAACCAACTGAAGAGCCCATGCCCACCGAACCAGAGCTCACGCTGTCACCTCAGGGCCACAAACAGTGGCTCGCTGGATGTAGGATGCACAGCGCAGTCTCCAAAGCCCCCAAAGTCTCCAAAGTTCAAAGTGGAGGTCAATGGCCACACCGTATCTGCTATCCACCGTATCTCCACAGGGTGGAGAGGGGAGCCCTGTGATCTGCTGGTAATACCATGACCCTGCACACCCCTTCTCCTACACCTGGCCCATACACACCTGCCGGGGGGCATCTAGTCCAGGTATGAAGAGCTAGCGTTTTGCAGGGCCTGTTACCATTTACGTTTACATTTACATTTACAGCATTTGGCAGACGCCCTTATCCAGAGCGACGTACATAAGTGCTTAAATCTCTAACATTGAATACATTAATGCTGGCTCACTAAGTTACATACTTAAGATACCATGAGTTTAAAACATTTGTTCAAAGTTACAATGAAAGTGTCAAAGGTGTGTTTTTTTTTTTGTTTGTTTGTTTTTTAAATGCAAAAGATAATGAAAGAAGTGCTAGTTGAAGTGTTTCCTGAATAAGTAGGTCTTCAACCGCCGCTTGAAAATAGCCAGTGACTCAGCTGTCCGGACCTCTAGGGGAAGTTCGTTCCACCACCTTGGTGCCAGTACAGAGAAGAGTCTTGTAGTATACTTGCCTCTTACCCTGAGAGATGGTGGAACCAGTCGAGCAGTGCTGGTAGGTCGGAGGGTGCGGGGTGCAGTGCGAGGAGTGATGAGGGCTTTGAGGTAAGAGGGAGCTGGTCCATTTTTGGCTTTGTAGGCCAGCATCAGTGTTTTGAATCTGATGCGTGCAGCTACCGGAAGCCAGTGGAGGGATCCCAGCCGCGGGGTGGTATGCGGGAACTTTGGCAGGTTGAAAACAAGCCGGGCAGCTGCATTTTGGATCATTTGCAGACGGATTGCGTTCATAGGTAGACCTGCCAGCAGTGCATTGCAGTAATCCAGTCTAGAAATGACAAGAGACTGAACAAGTACCTGAGCAGCCTGTGTGGACAGAAATGGTCGAATCCTTCTAATGTTGTAGAGAAGAAACCGACATGAGCGAGTCACATTAGCAACATGAGAGGAAAAGGACAGTTGATTGTCCATGGTTACCCCAAGGTTGCGAGCTGTGGCTGAAGGGGAGATCAGATCGTTGTGCAAGGATATAGCAAGATCATGACCTGGGGATGAATCACCTGGGATGAAGAGCAGCTCAGTTTTGCTAGGATTAAGCTTTAACTGATGAGCAGTCATCCATGATGAAATTTCTGCCAGACATGCAGAGATCCGGTCAGAAGCTGTGGCATCCGCGGGTGGGGTACCAGTACCACCCCCAAAAGCCTGTGCTGGCCTCTTTCATCCCCTCCCAATTATCAGTGTCCCCTTAGAGAGGATTGGCATGGATCTCGTTTGGTCATTACCGAAGTCAGCCAAATACATTCTAGTTATCATGGATTACGCCACACAATATCGCAAGGCAGTACCACTTCCAACAGCCACCTCCCGGGAACATTGCCAGGGCGCTTCTCATGCTCTTCAGCTGGGTGTGAATACCAAATGCGGTCTGACCAAGGTTTGCCTTTTAAGTCCCCATTAATATTGATCTATATCAGTTGTTACAAGTTAAACACCTGAGAATGTCCATCTACATACTGATGGCTTGTGGAACAGTTCCATCAGATGCTGAAACAAATGCTGCATAAGGTGGAACATGAGGAGGGAGGGAACTGGGACGTCCTCCATCCTTACGTCCTGTTTGCTGTCCATGAAGCTCCCAGGTTTCCACAGGCTTCACCCATTTATAACTACTGTTTGGACTGTGACTGCAGGAATTGCTGGATGTGACTCGAGAAGCATGGGAGGAACAGCCCTCACCATTCCGGTCCATCATCGATTTCGTCCAGAATATGCTTTCACGCATCGACCAAGTGGCATCCATCATCTAGCTGCATCTAAAGGTGGCCTAACGGACCCAGCAACGGACATACAACCGGCCGGGGAAGCCCAGAGAGTTCTGGCCCGGCAAACAGATGATGTTACTGGTCCCTAATGCGGCTTGCAAATTCCTGTTGAAATGGTAGGGGCCCGTATACAGTCCTCGAGAGGGTGGGACCTGTGAACTACAGGATGCAGCAGCTACAGGCTGCAGCAGCCATGTAAGTGCGCAGTCATACAAATCTATTTTTTACATTAACATCCTGAAAATGTGGATTGCCCCTGGGCCTGCTGTGTCTGTGTTTGCTTCTCCCGTCACAGATCCCCAAGAGCATACCTTGGTGGAAATGGGGACGTGATCTCACCCCAGCCTAACAACAGGACCTTATGGAACTATCTTCTAGACTCACCCAACTCATCATGAGATCAAAACCCCTCCGGAGATGGTGGTATTGCAAGGACCATATTGGGAGACCCACCACCACACTATAGAGGAAGATAACGGAAGGGATGATAAGGAACGGCATTATTGAGGAGTCCAGAAGCCAAAGGTCCAGCCACATTGTGGTGGTGCTCAACGCCACGCCATAGAGGAAGAAGTGGAACAAATGCTAAGGGACGGCATCATTGAGGAGTCCACAAGCCGAAGGTACAGTCAAATTGTGGCATGGTTGTGTTCACAACTACCATCTATGTGCTATTCTTCTGTGTTCTGCTGTTAAGGATCTTACACTTAATAAAATAACTGTTCTTAACCGCTGTCAGCTGTCCAACTAAAGTGCTAAATGACCTACTACTGACCAGGGCTTGAATCAGGTGCTGATTGTTAGCAGTTTGCAGATGTACATGGTGACTACTCTGAGTATAC
The DNA here is from genome assembly GCF_030014155.1 of Tachysurus vachellii. Classification (NCBI taxonomy): domain Eukaryota; kingdom Metazoa; phylum Chordata; class Actinopteri; order Siluriformes; family Bagridae; genus Tachysurus; species Tachysurus vachellii. The sequence continues at coordinate 16,068,159 of NC_083472.1, forward strand.
TAAGGTCATCTTTGATATTCCACAAGGTCTTGTTTATGGCCCACTGCTTTTCTCTTGGCATTTGTAAACATGGTATTAGTTTCCACTGTTAAGCTGATGGAAACACAGTTATATGTTATAGAAAAGGCAGTCCAGAGGCTTAGTAAGATTAAAAAAGGCGTAAAGGTCATTAGACAGTGGATGATTACTAACCTGCACCTGCTTAATTCTGACAAGACAGAAGTGCTCTTTCTGATTACAGAGTAATCATGCTGCAGAGTCATTACAGAGTCATTTGCTGCAGTTAAAGACTATGAAGCTCATGAAGATAAAATCTCTAGGGTAGCCTTCTTTTGTCTAAAAATATGTATAATAAAAGAAATGTGCAGTGACTCATGGGACTGTGATGCATTCTTTAAACCAATGTTGTGTGATGCATTCTTTAAACCAATCAGGTCTGTGCTGAACTCAGAGATTGCGATGACCCATTAGTTGCTCAGGAGCTCTCGGTTGCACTATTATAAACTGTTTTAGAAATGACAGTATTTACATTTACATCATTTCCTGTCCAGTGTCACCCAAATGAGGATGGGTCCCTTCTGAGCCTGGTTCCTCTCAGGGTTTCTTTCTCATATCATCTCAGGGAGTTTGTCCTTGCTGCCGTTGCCTCTGGCTTGCTCATTAGGGATAGGGATAGATATATAGTATTTAGTATATAGAGTTAATATTTTTAAAATTAATTTTATACTTTAATTGTATGTATACATTTATTTATTTTTATCCTTATTTTTTCTTCTTCTTATCATTATTATAGATTTATTTCTTCTTTCTATTTCCATACTTCTGTAAAGCTGCTTAGAGACAATGTGAATTGTTAAAAGCGCCATACAAATAAATTGACTGAATTGAATTGAATTGAAAATGTCACTACATGTTGCAGAAACACCAGTTCATGCTTTTGTTACCTGTAGGTTGGATTATTGTAATCACAGTTTACAGCTTAAAGTCTGGAAATGAGCTCCAGTTAGTACAGAATGCAGCAGCTACAGTCCTATCTAGAACCAGATGATTTGAACACATAATTTCTATTTTAGCAACATTACATACAGTAAGCTACCATTCAAATTTCACATTGACTTTAAAATACTCCTACTGACATATAAAGCCCTTGAATGGGCTTGGCCCCAATACCTGAATGAACATTTGTTCTGTATGCTACCTTTATGGCCATGTTTACATCAATCAAAAGGTGCAGGCTATTTGTTACTATCTCAAGTAGTAAAGGATACAGTAAAGCCCTTACAAAGCCCTGCAGTTCAGCCTTCCAATTAGTATTCAGGACCTAATATAATACAAGACCCAAGCCTACCTAATATTTTCTCTCTCAGTTTCCATTTTTACTTTATTGGCATGATTGTTAGCATATGATATTGCCAAAGCATCAAGATAAAAATATAAGGAAAATACAAACAAACACACAAACCAATTAATTAATTACTCACTCTCACTCACTCATTTTCTACCGCTTATCCGAACTACCTCGGGTCACGGGGAGCCTGTGCCTATCTCAGGCGTCATCGGGCATCAAGGCAGGATACACCCTGGATGGCACACACTCTCATTCACTCATGGAATCACACACTACGGACAATTTTCCAGAGATGCCAATCAACCTACCATGCATGTCTTTGGACCGGGGGAGGAAACCGGAGTACCCGGAGAAAACCCCCGAGTCACGAGGAGAACACGCTAACTCCACACACACAAGGTGGAGGCGGGAATCGAACCCCCAACCCTGGAGGTGTGAGGCGAACGTGCTAACCACTAAGCCACCGTGCCCCCATTAATTAATTATTTATAATTAATTAATATACAGTGACAAATTTTAAGGTTTGAGCAGAGGCTAAAAGTACAATAAATGAGGCTTAAGTGATGGCAATTATTTACGTATGCCAAATGTACAAAAAAGTCAGTGTGTGAGTAAGACTTTTACATAGTTCTTTTTCTTTTTTTCATACTTTTCTTAAAAGTTTGTTAAACTATGAGATTTTAAGTATAGTAAATACAGGAAAACCTTTTCATTAAACAGAGGAATGCCAGTTGAATCCTCCAGCATTCAACAAAAGCATGAGGTTGGCATCCTGAATTAATTTTTTAGACTGCACTGAAAAAGTGGATAGTTTGGTGCAAAGTGGAATCATGATACTTAGTCCACAGATCAATGAGCTATGAAAATCATGTTGTCCAATGTCCTCCATTTATTAAAGATTAGCTTCTAATCACAGAGCAGTCTACCCACAGGAAAATCATTTCACGAATAAATGTTGTAAATCCTCTGTACTGCAGCATGTACTCTGCTTTAGGGAACAACTCTATCAAATCCTAAAAAGTGAAAAAGAAAAACTAAGTGTTGCATTCAAGTTTAGAATCAAGGGTTTTGACAATGTGGTGTTTGCAAGCTCAGAAACAATGAGAAGTTTTAAATGTGGAGAAGAACGGCATGTAGCCACTTCTGCCCTGAACAGAATGAGGACAAAAAAGCTGAGAAGGTACTTAGAGAAGAGGTCAAGGATAATGGCGAGGATGTTGGGAAAGACAGATATGAGTCCGCTGAAGATATTGTTAATTCCAGCTGAGGCTGTAGATGAAATGTGAGCAGAGAAGTCAGAGATACCGGATTAGGAGGATCAGAAACTGTGAAAAGAAAATGTTAAACTAAGTTACTGCTGGAGAGCAAATAATAGAAGAACAACCTGATACTGTGTGAGAGATAAAGTGCTATATAAAATGTCACAAAGAGGAAAAGCTCTAGTATAAATACTGGAAAATCAAAGCTAAACCAACTGAAAGAAACATTGGTTGATAATAATGGTAATGAAAACAGTACAGTTTGTGACTTTGACAGTGACAGAGTGGACAACAGGTACAGACAGAACAAGAAAAGTGCTTAATCCTTTGAAAAAAAAAATTTTTTTGGTTGATCTTTTTTAAACAAAAGACAAAAGTTCAAATTACAGATTTCTTTCCTGAAAAAAAAGTTGCTAGTTGATGCTGTTGTGATGTGAAGGTGAAGAACAGTTTATAACAGAAGAAATATATACAACCCCTGGCAAAAAGTATGGAATCACCCCTCTCAGAAGATGTACATTCAAATGTTTAATTGTGTAGAAAAAAACAAGCACACATATGCCACAAAACAATTTTCACTCAACAATCCAAACTTCTGGCTGTATAAAACACTTAAAAAAAAAAACAAAGAAAGATAACTATAGTCAAAAACAATTGGTAGTGCCCAGTCAGCTGTGTCTAAAATCTGGACCAAGTACAAATCAAATGGAAAGGTTGTAAAAGGGAAGTGTACTGGTAGACCAAGAAAGACATCAAAGCGTCAAGACAGAAAACTTAAAGCAATATGCCTTGAAAACAGAAAATGCACAACAAAACAAATGAGGAATAAATGGGCAGAAAGTGGAGTCAATGTCTGTGACCGGACTGTAAGAAATTGCCTAAAAGAAATGGGATTTACATACAGAAAAGCCTAACGAAAACCATCATTAACATCTAAACAGAAAAAACAAGGTTTCAGTGGGCTAAAGAAAGACAATCTTGGACTGTGGATGACTGGATGAGAGTTATATTCAGTGATGAATCACGAATCTGCATTGGGCAGGGTGATGATGCTGGAACTTTTGTTTGGTGCCGTTCCAATGAAATTTATAAAGACAACTGCCTGAAGAAAACATGCAAATTTCCACAATCGTTAATGATATGGGGCTGTATGTCAGGTAAAGGTATGGGAGAGATGACAGTCATTGATTTTGTCATGATTTTGTCATTGATTTTTGACAGTCATGAGATTTTGGACACTTTTCTTATTTCATCAATTGAAAGGATGTTTGGTGATGGTCGCATCATTTTTCAGGATGATAATGCATCGTGCCATAGGGCAAAATCTGTGAAAACATTCCTACAGGAAAGATATATAATGTCAATGGCATGGCCTGCAAATAGTCCGGACCTCAATCCAATTGAAAATCTGTGGTGGAAATTAAAGAAAATGGTCAATGACAAGGCTCCAACCTGCAAAGCTGATCTGGCAACTGCAATAAGACAAAGCTGGAGACAGATTGATGAAGTATACTGTTTGTCATTAGTTAAATCCATGCCTCAGAAAATTCAAGCTGTTATAAAAGCCAGAGGTGGTGCAACAAAGTACTAGTAGTGTTTTTATTTGGTGATTCCATATAATTTTCCTCAGATTTGTGTGATTCCATATTTTTTTCCTCTGTTTGATCTGTAAAAACAGTTGCAATTGACTTATCTTTCTTTGTTTTTTTTTTTAAGTGTTTTATACAGCCAGAAGTTTGGATTGTTGAGTGAAAATTGTTTTGTGGCATATATGTACTTGTTTTTTTTCTACACAATTAAACATTTGAATGAACATCTTCTGAGAGGGGTGATTCCATACTTTTTGCCAGGGGTTGTAGATTAAAGACAATTGTTGCCAAGCTGAGTTCAGAACTGAATTGTACAGAGTTATTTTTTTTAAACTACTAAGAATAGAATACTTTGCACTCCCTTTAGTCTTTATTTTGTATCATTTCCTATCTTAGGGTGGGCATATTTTACATAAATGAAGCACAGGGAAGTATAAAAGAGCACTGCTGTTGTGTTTATTCAGAACACACATAGTACATAATCAATTTAATAAAGAAATAAACATCTTTCTCTGATCAATCTCATTATAGTAGACACTATGTTTCATCTAGATACAGCCAAAAACAGAGAATAAAGCTGCAACTAATTAATATCATATCATTACTTCTCATTATGGATAAATATAGGATTTTAAACTTTGTAATTTTTATTTATAAGCTGCTGACAGTGTCCACTCTTAAAAGCTCTATTCAAATTGAATTGAATTAAATTTAAGCATATGCATTAATAAAAGTTTGAGTCTTGAACATTAAATGTTTTCAAAAGTAAAAATATTTATACATTGGTTAAAAATGCAGATGCTTGTGGACAACAGCATTCCAGAACAGCATTCAAAATTTGTCTTTAAAGACATACTATTTTTGGCTAGTAAAGGTCAATCTGGGGTAACTTAATGTGGGATAATCACTAGGAAATTGTCAACAAGATAAAGTACCTTAGGTTCATGGGCAATAACGATTTACCCCTTAAATCATCCAAGTTGGAGGTTGATGCCCACACTTTTTTACCACTGCTCTGTTAAAGCAACACCGAACATATTGATTGGTTCATCACAGATTCTGCACCATTAGGATGTCTAGCTTCTCTAGTAGGGCAAAAGAAAACTGAAGTTTGGAATGGCAACTACTAGATGGTGTTGTTGGCATTGGACCCATGGTTTTACTCATTTAAAGAAAAATTATAAACTTTTTCAAGCAGCTAAAGAGGTGGGCTAAATGACTCCAACATATTGTAAATATATCCTAAACATGTGTGTGCAGCAGATTGAATTAGAATAAAATGTAATGTTTAACTAGATCAGGTAAAAAGAACATACTGTACACTTGAACACATTAATTTTTGCCAAGTGAAGTCATGTCCCTATGTGAATTTTGGAAATGAAAAGCCAAGGGAAGGGAGTACAAATCAACATGCAACATACACACTCATTTTGGGAAACATCTCTACTACAGTAAACAACAAAAACATTTTACATTCATAATATATTATTTAAAAAATAGGTAGTTATGCAATTATACTCTGTAACCTATCTGTCAGTATTATTCCATCACTATACCATACCATTTCACCAACACCAACACCGTAATAATTTTAATATGAGTTTTAAATGTGTTTCATTGTTCAAATCAATGAGACAGTTTGTATTTAATAGTTTGATTATAATACTGTGGGAGGAAAATTATTTAACTTTCTATTGTACATTCTATTGATTTAAAAACAATTTAATTCTTTTTTTTTTAATCTTAATATTTTAAGTGTATACCATATTCTGTACCAGGATGTTCTAACCTGATATATTCCCAGTATGTTCCTTTTCGAGGGAACTCGATCCTTCATCAAGGCTGTCGCCATGGAAACGTAAATACTCACACCACCACACACTGGTCCTAGAGGCCGTGAGAAAGCAATAGCAGACTGAGAACAGAACACCAATAACCCTGAAGGACCTGGGAAACTGGGGTGGAGTCAAGCCATGAGCTCAATCAGTGGACTCACACTGTACTGTAAATGCTGGACACCAGGCAAAGCAAAAGCAGTCTCCCCTGTTGTGCTGACTCATGGGACAGAGGACAGCACGTCTGCAAGATGACAGGACAACCGGACATCCTGAGCATCTTGGAGACAGCCCTATGGTAAAGGATAGCCTTAGACAAACTAGGGGCAAATTCTAGGCAGGTGAATGACAGGGCCTGCAGATCCCCCACTCTTTTGAGGGAGGCCAAGGCTAAGAGCAGAGCCAACTTTGGGGTAATAAACTTCTCAGAAGCTGACTCGATGGCTTCCAGCAGCCCATCCAGGACCACCAAGAGGTCCCATTAAGGAAGGTGTGGTCTTCTATAAGATGGTCACAGCATCCTGGCACCATGCAAAAAATAAGAAACCAGGGGGTGCCTACCCAAGAAGGCAGGAGGGTCCGAAGTCTGGTTTGTGGTTCACAGCAATGGCGGCCATGTACACCATTAAAGTAGATGGTGACAGGCCACAAAAGGAGGTGGACTAGAAGAAGGTGGACTTGATTGTGGCACACTCTGGCTAGGAAGTATGTATCCCGATTTGCATGCCCTGGGATGAAAATCACTCTTAGTGAAAGAAACCTGGTCTCTGCCCAGAGCAGAATCTGCTGCACCAACCTAAACAGAAGGCATGAATGCAGACTGCTCTGATGCTTAAGAAAGGAAACCACTGTAGTACTGTCTGTATGCACTAGCACATGGTAGCCCCTGATGTGTGGAAGAAATTGTTTCAATGCTAGAAATATGTCCCTTATGTCCAGGAAATTTATGTGCCATGAGAGATAAGGGCCCTCTCAGCGACCCTGGGTGGGCAGCCATCCAGGACCACTCCCTAGCTCGAAATTGAGTTTCTATTGAAAGAGTCTTGCAACAATAACACACCCCTAGAATGAGCCATGAACAGTTTTTTTTCCACATAAGAAGGGTATGAAGCCCACAGAGCATAACTGTGTACTGTACCCTGAACTATAAACCTGATGGGATGCTTGAGGGCATGAAAGACTATACCCTTAAACCAGAGCTGGAATCTCCCTGCAATGTGAAGCAGACCCTAAGGGATAACATTAGCTGCTGACCCTATGAGGTTGAGCACTCTCTGCATCTCAGCGACAGAGAGGCTTTTGCGAAAAAAAATAGATTTTGCTGGTGACCAGATGGAAGCCGCCTAAGAACAATATTGGTAGTTTCACCCCGGAAAGGGATCCTAAGGAAAAAAATGCCAAATGCCAGAGTCCTGACCTGGGAAGGGAACATGTCCCATGGTGAGAAGAAGAGAGAGAAGGTCCTCTTGCAGGAATGTAGCCTGGTGTTCACCAAAGATCATGGGCACCACACCCTGAAACAGAGGAGGACGGGGTCTAACTGGATCCTGTACTCCTCTACGATATCTAGGACCCACTGAGACACACCTGGCAAAAGTTCCCATGCTGCCAGATTGGACACTAAAATGCCAGAGGCAGTGGGCAGGAAATAGGGGAAGTCTGCTTTTAGGAACATCAGGACTCCTTATCATGCCTGGCAGAGATGACAGACCTAAGGTCCTCTCTCCCCTAAAGTGTCTGGGCTAGGGCATGCTGTCTGGCCTCCCTAGTCTTTGATGAGGGGCTCTGGCCACAACACTCACCCTTTTCTATGCCCCTTCTTTTCTCTGCTGTGTGAGCTAGGAGGAGGCCGTGTGCCTCAAAAATGGCAGCTGCCTGCATTGGAGGTGGCATGCAGCCTGAAGACAGAAAATGGATATTTAGTTTAAAATGGGCAACAGAAGTGGCAATTCAGGCCAATTCAAATTTAACCTAGGTCAGGAGAAATCACTCATGAGTTCCCAAATCTGTAAAAGAGATCTGAGTCAGGGGAGTGTGCAAGGTTTTTTGTTCCACTTCTGCCCACTTAACCTGTGAACCTCATCATCGAAGCCATCGCACCGCCTCAGCAGATACTGTATGGGACTTCAACCACAAGGCGCAGACACTTAGCTAGAACATACAGCCAAGCGTGATCGGCGCTTAAGCAATGCTGGCTCCCTTGAGAGACGACCATGCATAGTCCTCAACCAAATGAACAACGAAAACAGAGTATATGTTGTCCTGCGTAATATTGCAGGCACATGAATGCACACACCTCCTAAATTGCTTGCTCACCATAATGTCTCTTTTTCTAGCACTTTTTAAATATTCTTTTTTTCGCTAGACAGACAGGTAAAAAATTGACACATACATACACATAGTACTTTCGAAAGACAAAAAAGCTGGAGTAATGTGACATAGAAGGCCTTATATGGACTCGCTGGCACGTATTCCATTCATCATGTGTCCTTTCCGAACTATTAAATTGGCATGTGTGTACACAGAGCTACAGACACAACTTCCTCAAGAAGCATACAAATAGCATCAGCCTTGATGCAGCATCGAGTTCCCTTGAAAGGGAAACACCATGGGGTGTCTGGATGCGCAGTTCTGATACTCTCTCTAATAACTATTTATAATAATTTATTTAAATTAATATTTAAATAATTATTGCACCATTTTACCTCTGTGTATGATTCAAAGCAGGCAGAATTCTAGATCTAATAGCCAGTATATAAAATAACTATACACATATTTACACAAATAGGTGCATTTTCTTTAAATACATAGTATATGTATTGCGCATGCACTCTACAATTATAACTTTGATTATCAGTGAATTACACTACAATACATGTCATGCCCAAAGTTTGTAGCAGGGGTGTCCACTCTTATCAGGAAAGGGCCAGTGTGGGTACAGGATTTCATCTAATAAAGCCTGTTGAATCAGTTAATCTTGGCTTTCAGTTGTCCTATGCGTCTTCTGCTTCATTGAAATTAAAACCTGCCCCTACACTGGCCCTTATGGGAGAACACTGAAAACCCCTGGTTTATAGTATTTAAGGTAACATAAAAGAGAGATGGCATAGAGCAGTGGTCATGTAGTATATTTCAAATAATTTTTCAGCATTTGTGGAAGATCCAGCAAATCAATCATGTCCAGTTTTTGTGCAGTAGAAAGGTACTTCCGTATTGCAAGCCGAATCTGAGACATCAGTGTTTTGGGGAAAACTGCAAATAGAAAGATAATCTATAATATATGAAAAAAAAACATAAGTGCACATGTAAAATATTTTATTAAATTGTACTAACCTCTTTCTCTAAGTACCAGCATGATACCCTCATCCTGCTCTCTAATTTTGTCTGTAATCACCATTGGGATGTACACATCGGCTCCGAAGTCTATTAGGAGCTTAATGTATTCCGATTGGCATCTATATTTGAGACATGTGTCCAGCACTGTGTTTGATTGTTTGATCCTTGCCAGTATTTTCTTGTCCTTGCAGTTGTAGTCTGGATCAGCACCATATAGCAACAGCAGTTTGAAACACTCCAGGTGTCCATAAATGGCCGCAATGTAGAGAGGTCCTCGGCATGTTGTGGCATTGGATGCCCAAACTGGTATTTTGGCCTGGACATCTGTCTCAGCACCATAATAAAGCAGCTCCTTCAGAATGTCCACATCTCCCTCTCTGGCTGCAGTTAGCACCGGGGAACAGTTGTTATATTGACTTCCATTAGGATCAGCTCCGGCTTTTAGCAAAGCAGAGACACAACCAAGGTGTTTGCCACTGACAGCTGTGAAAAGTGGAGTTTGGGCTTTTACATCTAGGGTGTCCACCTCAGCACCATAGGCTAAAAGGAGCTCTAGACAGCGGAGGTGACCATGAGCAGCTGCAGTTTTTAGTGGTGTACTTGGTATTCCCCAGCCACTTCTGCTGTTGATACATTTCCTGTACTGTTCTTGAGATAGCAAATCAGCCAGATGTTTGTCATCATCTTCAGCAACGGCCTTATTTAACTGCTGACAGTTATCTTCTTCATCCTCTTTAGGCCGGAGTAGAGAGAAAATCTTGGTAATATCCATTAAGCTCATTTTGGAAAAAATGTCCAGCATCATGCCACCACCAACCTGTCAAAATTTTAAATTTTAGCAGCACTTTGGAGAAAAAAAGGTTATCCAATGTTTTTACACTAATTTTCTTACATTTTATAATAACACAATTAGAAATGAAATATTAAAATACCAAATGCTTGTGTCCTTTCACTATACTGTAAACAGTATATGACATATAAACAATTTCCATTTTAAATAGAAACTGAAACCTGAACCTAAATATTCTATGAATGGCAGGTGTATGTGTGTAGCACCCCAAAAAGCTATGTCAAAAATCCAAATTCTGTCTATAATTGCAAAATATTTTTTATAGTAACATTCTCTTTATTGTATTATTGTAATATAATGCAATACATCTTTAACATAGCACAATTAAAATAACTGCACCTAAGTATTTCTGTCATTTTCATGAATTTAGCTAATATTACTGATACTGACATAGATAAATAACAGCTATAAAAATAATTGGATTACTATCACACAAGAAAACTGCTTTATATAATCATTAAGGGTGCATGACCCCTAATGAATGCTGTGAAATTTAGGGAAGTGCTGAGTAGTTTTTTGAGGCTTTGGTAGGTGGACTTCTCTTTGGTGGGGGGTCTAGAGGCATACATCCCCTTAATAAAGTTCTGTACATTTTAAAGTTAAAGGCATCAATTTTGTACACTTCAAAATCAAAATTAATTATGGGGCTAACTCTAAATCTCTTAGTAGTATTTAAATACTAATAGGGTAATAAGGACCTATCCCTGGCACACATAGTGTAATAAGTACGTAAACACATAGATTGTATAGATATGAGTGTTAATGACCTAGCAAAAAGCACCCACAAACCATAGTCAAAATCATAGACTTTAAAGTTGTTAACATATTGTCTAGACAAAACATTTACAAGAGCATACAGTTAAGCCATCGTTAAGAAAAATTAAGCAAAATACTGTGTTGAATTCAATTATTTATTATTAGGGGTCAAGCCCCGAAGGGGCATAGACACCTATTGTTATTGTTAGTTTTATTATTATTATTAGGGGTCAAGCCCCGAAGGGGCGTAGACACCTATTGTTATCGTTAGTTTTCTTATTATTATTAGGGGTCAAGCCCCAAAGGGGCGTAGACACCTATTGTTATCGTTAGTTTTCTTCTTCTTATTATTATTATTAGGGTTCAAGCGCGAAGCGCTGGAAACCTATTGTTTTTGTTAGGATTTTTATTAGGGTTCAAGCGCGAAGCGCTGGAAACCTATTGTTTTTGTTAGGATTTTTATTAGGGTTCAAGCGCGAAGCGCTGGAACACTATTGTATTTGCTCAGATTTTTTTATTATTATTATTATTATTATTAGGGTTCAAGCGCGAAGCGCTGGAAACCTATTGTTTTTGTTAGGATGTTTATTAGGGTTCAAGCGCGAAGCGCTGGAAACCTATTGTTTTTGTTAGGATTTTTATTATTATTATTATTATTATTATTATTATTAGGGTTCAAGCGCAAAGCGCTGGAAACCTATTGTTTTTGTTAGGATTTTTATTATTATTAGGGTTCAAGCGCGAAGCGCTGGAAACCTATTGTTTTTGTTAGGATTATTATTATTATTATTATTATAAGGGTTCAAGCGCGAAGCGCTGGAAACCTATTGTTTTTGTTAGGATTTTTATTATTATTATTATTATTATTATTATTATTATTATTAGGGTTCAAGCACGAAGCGCTGGAAACCTATTGTTTTTGTTAGGACTTTTATTATTATTATTATTATTATTATTATTATTATTATTATTCCGCCCTAGAAACGGTCGTGCAGCCCAAACCGTAAGGCCTAGAGAGCTCAAACTTGGTCAGATGGTAGTACTGGTCACAGTTACTCAGGGCCAAAATCTCAGCGGAATCAGACAATCTGGGGCACTTCAGCGCCCCAAAACGCGTTTGTGCCCATAGGTCCAAAAACCCAATTTTGTGCTGACTCGTAAGGTAAAGTCTCAGAATCAGAATCAGAATGGTCTTTATTGCCAAGTATGTTTTCATACTTCGTTTTGCTTCGCACGAGGATTGTAGACTCACCGATATGACTTTGTTTATTTGTCACTTTGTGTATGTGAAAATCCTTTAAGGCCTTAAACTCCCTAAAGGCCTTAAACGCTTGAACCCGGGAAATGCTGCGTGCAGCTTTAATTATTATTATTATTATTATTATTCTGCCCTAGAAACGGTCGTGCAGCCCAAACCGTAAGGCCTAGAGAGCTCAAACTTGGTCAGATGGTAGTACTGGTCACAGTTACTCAGGGCCAAAATCTCAGCGGAATTGGACAATTTGGGGCGCTTCAGCTCAATTTTGTGCTGACTTGTAAGGCAAAGATTCTGATTCTGGTTCTGACTCGGAGTGGGTGGGGCCTAACCCGGAAGTAGACGGGGCTTGTCTTGAAATGGGCGGGGCTTTAACCGGTAATAATTAATTTGTAATATTTATAACACTAGCTTACTACCTTTATGTTTTTATGAAATACAGCAAAAACGTGTCAGACACACAGTGTCTGGTTTCTGGTTAGAGACAGTTGAAGGTTTAAAAAAGAAAAAAATCTCTGACAGGCAGAGACGCAATGCGAGTCGCATTCTACCAAGCAAGCACCACGTCTGAACGAACCCACGTTTACCAGAACTCTACTGGTTAGTAAGTACGTATTATTAACGTTACAACCCGAAGTAAAAAGCTGAAGAAACCCTAAACGTTAACGGAAAAGACCCGCAAACCCGAGTGACTGAGGGAGAGACAGAGAGCTGTTCTGTGTGTGACTGTGAGTGAGCAGAGCGAGACACAGCAACACAATACATCTGTATGTGTGTAGGGGAGGGGCGCTGTGACTAGCCTATCACTGTAGGGGAGGGGCGGTGTGACTAGCCTATCACAGAACGCTGACACAATCAGCTAGCCAATGATGATTTTCATACAATCCGAGCACAGATATTGACTCGTATTACTCGTATAATACTCGTACTCGGCAGAAGTGCTTTATCCGTACCGGATACTCGTTTCAGCCGAGTATCCGGCTCATATCTAATGGATATGACTTTGTTTATTTTAGGGAAAACTGGACGGGTGAGTACTTCACATGACATATGTTGTGGCACCCTCTGTAGCATGACATATGTAGCATGACATGACATATATTGTCATGTCAATCCAAAGGCCTTAAACGCTTGAACCCGGGAAATGCTGCTTGCAGCTTTAATTATTATTATTATTGTTATTATTATTATTATTATTCCGCCATAGAAACGATCATGCAGCCCAAACCGTAAGGCCTAGAGAGCTCAAACTTGTTCAGATGGTAGTACTGGTCACAGTTACTCAGGGCCAAAATCTCAGCGGAATCGGACAATTTGGGGCGCTTCAGCGACCCAAAACGTGTTTGTCCCCATAACCCCTAAAATCCCTATGTCCAAATCTCAAGTGCTTTATATCATTGGAATCCTTGGCTCATGACTTAAAAAACGTATATCTCCAATTTCATTTCCGCCATTAAATTTTTTCGCTATAGCGCATTTTATCCGAAACCTACTTTTGCTAACTAGTCCTAGGTTTTTCGCCTGATCAAGACCAATCCAGTGCAGTAATATTCTCTGGAGTCTCAATGACAATTTTCGAAATAAAAGTCGAAATTTTGATTCAGGGTCCTTAAGGGGCCCCAAAACGTTTGGACTGTGAGGAGCCAGTTTTAATAAAATGTCAATAACTCAAGAATTAAATGAGCTATCAACACCAAACTTGGGAAACATGTGAAAGAGGTCAAACTGAGGTCACAGTTCAAAAACCGCGGCGATTGGCCACTTGGTGGTGCTATAACGGAAAAATCACTAAAAACAGCCATTTTTAAAAAAAAGCCCTCTAGAGCCACCAACAGTCCAAAAACCCAATTTTGTTCTGACTCGTAAGGCAAAGATTCTGATTCTGAGAAAGATTCTGATTCTCGGGGGTATTCTGATGACGTCACGTGTAGCCCCGCCCCCAAAATTAGCGAAATCCAAAAGTTAGCACAACATGGACATATTACATATCAAAACACTCAGCACGATGATGGGAACTGACCTCACGTGTAGCCCCGCCCCCAAAATGAGCGAAATCAAAACAGTTAGCACAACATGGACATGTGACATATCAAAACACTCAGCACGATGAGGGGAATTTGCCACGTGCAAGCACATTCACATTTTCTTCAAGAAATGACTTGCGGGTCACTCGTTCTGCATCTGGGTGCTTGTGTTTCTTCACTTTATGGATATGACTTTGTTTATTTTAGGGAAAACTGGACAGGTGAGTACTTCACATGGCGTATATTGTGGCACCCTCTGTAGCATGACATATGTAGCATGACATGACATATATTGTGGCACCCTCTGTAACTTGAGAGTCACTTTGTGTATGTGAAAATCCTTTAAGGCCTTAAACTCCCTAAAGGCCTTAAACGCTTGAACCCGGGAAATGCTGCTTGCAGCTTTAATTATTATTATTATTCTTCCGTCTTCCGCCATTGAAGTCAATGGCAGCCCATAGAACCGTACGTAGGAAAGTTATGAAATTTGGCACACATGTAGAGGCCAGTCTTAGAAGTTACTGTACCAACTTTGGTGTGTCTAGCTCAAACCGTCTAGCACCACCAACAGTCCAAACACCCAATTTTGTGCTGAATCGTAAGGCCTGGAGGCAAAATTCTCGCAACATTAGAATCAGAATCGGAATCAGAAAGGTCTTTATTGCCAAGTATGTTTAGGCAAAATTCTTGCAAAATCAGAATCAGAATCAGAATCAGAAAGGTCTTTATGAGGGACACACACACACTTACACACACATTTACACACACATTTACACACACACTTACTCACACTCACACACTTACTCACACTCGCACACTCACATACACACACACACACTCACACACCCACTCACACACCCACTCACACACACAGACACACATTTACACACACACTCACACAGACACTCACATACACAGTCACACACACTCACACACACAGACACACACAGACATGCACACACACACACAGAGACACATACACACACACACACACACACAGACACACACTACACACTCACACAGACACACACTCACACAGACACACACTCACACAGACGAGGAACACACACACTTACACACACATTTACACACACACTCGCACACTCACATACTCACACACACTCACATACACACGCATTTACACACACACACACTCTCTCTCACACACACACACACACACTCTCTCTCACACACACACACACTCACACTCACACTCACACACACACACACACTCACACTCACACTCACACACACACACAGACACTCACACACACACAGACACACACAGACACACACACACACACACACACACACACACAGACAAACACACACAGACACTCACACACAGACACTCACACACAGACACTCACACACAGACACTCACACACACACACACAGACACTCACACTCACACAGACGAGGAACACACACACTCACACAGACGAGGAACACACACACTTACACACAGACGAGGAACACACACACTTACACACAAATTTACACACACACTCGCACACTCACATACTCACACACACACGCATTTACACACACACACACTCTCTCTCACACACTCTCACACACAGACACACACTCACACACACTCACACACACAGATGCACAGAGACACATACACACAAACAGACAAACACACACACAGATGCACAGAGACACATACACACACACACACTCACACACGCACACACACGGGATCAAGCCGATCAGATGCGCTCAGAACATGTCGCTGATGAAACATACCAAGTTTCCACACTCGCACACTCACATACTCACTCGCACACTCACATACTCACACACATACTCACATACACACACATTTACACAGACACACAGAGACACACACACATACACACTCACACAGACACACTCACACACACACTTTATTGCCAAGTATGTTTTCACATACGAGGAACACACACACTTACACACACATTCACACACACACACACACACAAACACTCATTCACACTTACTCACACTCGCACACTCACATACTCACTCGCACACTCACATACACACTCACACTCACATACACACACTCACAGTTACACACTCACTCACACTCGCACACACTCACACTTACACACACTCACACTCGCACACTTGCTCACACTCGCACACTCATTCACATACTCACAAACACCTTCACTGACTCACACACTCACACTCACAGACACTCACACACACTCACACACACATACACACACTTACACAAACACTTACACACACAAACACACACTCACACTTACACACACACACACTCACACTTACACTTACACACACACTCACACACTTACAGACACACTCACACACTTACAGACACACTCACACACTCACACTTACACACAACCTACACACAACTTACACACACTTACACACACACATTTTGAATTTTCACGTCAAGTTCAGTATTTTACCAATACAATGCCATATAGCTACGAAACTTGGTATGGTTCATCAGCGACATGTTCTGAGTGCATCTGATCGGCTTGACCCCGAGATCGCTGCTTGCAGCTATATTTATTATTCCTCCTCTTCCGCCATTGAAGTCTATGGCAGCCCATAGAACCGTACGTAGGAAAGTTATGAAATTTGGCACACATTTAGAGGCCAGTCTTAGAAGTTACTGTAGCAACTTTGGTGTGTCTAGCTCAAACCGTCTAGCGCCACCAACAGTCCAAAAACACAATTTTGTGCTGAATCGTAAGGCCTAGAGGCAAAATTCTTGCAATATCAGAATCAGAATCAGAAAGGTCTTTATTTCCAAGTATGTTTAGGCAAAATTCTTGCAAAATCAGAATCAGAATCAGAAAGGTCTTTATGAGGAACACACACACACTTACACACACATTTACACACACACTTACTCACACTCGCACACTCACATACTCACACACACACTCACACACAGACACACACACAGACACACAGACACACACATACTCACACACACACACTCACACACACAGACACACACACACACACACACACTCACACACACACCCACACACACAGACACACCCACACACAGACACACCCACACACAGACACACCCACACACAGACACACCCACACACAGACACACCCACACACAGACACACCCACACACACACCCACACACACACACACAGACACACAGACACACACACACAGACACTCAC
This sequence comes from Tachysurus vachellii, assembly GCF_030014155.1. Lineage (NCBI taxonomy): Eukaryota > Metazoa > Chordata > Actinopteri > Siluriformes > Bagridae > Tachysurus > Tachysurus vachellii. Next base: position 16,085,587 of record NC_083472.1, read on the forward strand.
ACTCACACAGACACTCACACTCACACAGACACTCACACTCACACAGACACACACTCACACAGACGAGGAACACACACACTTACACACACATTTACACACACACTCGCACACTCACATACTCACACACACTCACATACACACGCATTTACACACACACACACACTCTCTCTCACACACACACACACACACACTCACACTCACACACACACACACACTCACACACACACACACACACAGACACTCACACACACAGACACTCACACACACACAGACACTCACACACACACAGACACTCACACACACACAGACACACACACACACACACACAGACACACACACACACACACACAGACACACACACACAGACACACACACACAGACACTCACACACAGACACTCACACAGACACTCACACTCACACAGACGAGGAACACACACACTCACACAGACGAGGAACACACACACTTACACACAAATTTACACACACACTCGCACACTCACATACTCACACACACACGCATTTACACACACACACTCTCTCTCACACACACTCTCACACACAGACACACACTCACACACACTCACACACACAGATGCACAGAGACACATACACACAAACACACAAACACACACACAGATGCACAGAGACACATACACACACACACACTCACACACGCACACACACGGGGTCAAGCCGATCAGATGCGCTCAGAACATGTCGCTGATGAAACATACCAAGTTTCCACACTCGCACACTCACATACTCACTCGCACACTCACATACTCACACACATACTCACATACACACACATTTACACACACACACAGACACACAGAGACACACACACATACACACTCACACAGACACACTCACACACACAC